>NC_051154.1:402087854-402267853 GCF_013339745.2 Dermacentor silvarum
CCATTCTCGTCTGCCCATTTACATAGATTGTTCAGACCAAGCTGAACCTGCCGCTCACAGATTGCAAGGTTACATGATGTAAACCCTATCTGTACATCGTCGACATATACTGAATAAAATATGTGGTGTGGGATGTACAGACGCAGAGAGTTCATTTTTATGATAAAGAGGGTGCAACTAAGCACGCCACCCTGTGGTACTCCAGTTTCCTGCACATATGATCTTGATAGGGCATTACCCACATGAACACGGAATCTGCGGTTCGACAGATAACTTTCAATGATATTCAGCATATTGCCACGTATTCCAAAGTGTGCGAGGTCTCTCAGTATTCCGAACCGCCACGTGGTGTCGTATGCTTTTTCAATATCGAGGAAAACAAACAGGAAGAATTGCTTGTGGACAAAGACTTCACGAATCTGAGCCTCTATGCCTATCAGATGGCCAGTGGTGGTTCGGCCATCGCGAAACCCACACTGGTATGGGTCAAGCAGCTTGCTTGATTGTACGAAATCTATCAGACGGTGGTTTATCATCTTCTCGAAGACTTTGCAGATGCAGCTTGTTAGAGCTATTGGCCGATAGGGGGATACGGACGATGGATTCTTGCCCTGCTTTAGGATAGGGATCACTATGGCCTCTTTCCAGGCAGAGGGGATCTCGCCGGATGTCCATATAGCGTTATACAGACAGAGAAGGGTTTTCTTCGTTTCAGAGGACAGGTTGTTCAACATCGCGTATAGTATGCGGTCAGAGCCTGGGGCAGATTGGTTGCAACAGGTGAGTGATGCATGCAGCTCTGCTAGCGAGAAAGGTAGGTTGTATTGCTCGTTCCCAGTGCCCTTTCGGTTCAGTTTTTGTTTTTCTATTGCCGCTCTGTATCTTGTAAATGCTGGAGAATAGTGCGAGGAACTGGACACATGTTCAATATGTGCACCCAGGTGGTTCGCTTGGTCCTCCAGGCTGTCTCCCTACATGTGTACCAGAGGAGGCGGATGTGTTTGTCGTCCTCTTATTCTATTTACCCTGTTCCAAACCTTGGCCTCATTCGTGTATGAGTTGATACTTGATAAGAATATTTTCCAGCTGTCTCTCCTGGTTTGTCTGCGTGTTCTCCTACCTTGGGACTTGGTTTTCTTGAAATTTACAAGGTCTTCAGCAGTAGGAGAATCGCGTAGCTGCCTCCATGCTTTGTTCTGCTGCCTACGCGCGTTCCGGCATTGCTCATTCCACCACGGAACGCGGCGTTTGCTTGTTTGGGGGATGCACTTAGAAGGTGCATCAATCATAAAGTTAGCGAAATACTCGACGGCACCATCAATTCCGAGCGAAGACATGTCAGTCCACGAGATCGTACTGGTAAGTGTTTGGAATTTCTTCCAGTCCGCAGCATCGACCTTCCACCGGGGAGCGTGTGGTGGAGATTCGTATTGTCTTGTTGCTCTCAGCACTATTGAGAAATGGTCGCTCCCGTAAGGGTTTTTATAACTTCCCATTCAAGTTCAGGTAATAAGGATGGAGAAGCTATGCTAAGGTCTATAGAAGAAAAAGTTTTGTTTGCAAGACAATAATATGTAGGTTCTTTTTTGTTTAGCAGGCATGCACCAGAGGAGAAAAGAAATTGTTCAACAAGACGACCTCACGCATCGATACGAGAGTCGCCCCACAGACTGCTGTGTGCATTAAAATCGCCAAGAACAAGATAAGGTTCTGGCAATTCATCTATAAAGGACTGAAATTCATGTTTGTGTAAGTGGTAATGTGGGGTATGTAAAGCGAGCAAAGGGTGACGAGTTTGTTTAGGAGAACAAGTCGAACTGCCACTGCTTCAAGTGGCGTTTGCAGCTTTAAACGTTGACACGCTATGCATTTGTGAATTATAACGGCAACACCGCCTGAGGATGCAAGAGCATCATCGCGCTCTTTACGAAACGTAACATACTGTCGGAGAAAGTTCGCATGTTCCGATTTTAGGTGAGTTTCCTGTACACACAGCACTTTTGGATTGTGTTCGTGGAGAAGTTCTTGTACATCATCGAGGTTCCTAAGAAGGCCTCTGATGTTCCATTGTATGATTTGTGTTTCCATACTGAAAGTACATGGGTGCTGTGTGTACTAAAAAAGGAAGTGTTGCCTTAGATTACAGAGCCCTTTCCAGGCCCTGTAACGCGGTATTTGTGATTTCTGAAGCGGTCGAGCGAACCTCGCCTCTCCTTAGGCGCTTGGTGCGCCGTCAGGATGGGTGTGGTGTCCATTGCCTCTTGTGAGGCGCCAGACACGCGCTCTTGCGAGCGAGAAGTTTCACGAGAAAGTCTCGCCGCGAAGGTCGAGGCATTTGCGCCCATCAGCCCGGAGGTCGATGGGGCTGCCTTTGGGCCTGAGCTGCGCCGGCTGTTGCCAGCGCCAGCAGGGGCCCGTGAGGGTGAGGCAGCCTTGACTGCACCCACCGTGGGAGCTGCTGGCGGGCCTGCGGGTTCGCTACGCGTAGCGCAGGCTGCTACCGAGGGCTGTTGTGGTGCCGGCAACCCTAGGGTAACCGGGCCTGTTTGCTGGTTGGGTGGAGTAGACTTCGCTACTTCCACCCTGGGGGTAGGAGCCACAAGCGACAGCTCGCTGCGCGCGGGCTGGGCAGGTGACAATAGCGCGCTGCGACGCTGCCCCTTGACGCACCGCATCAGCGTAAGTGGTCGTGTGGAATGGTGGGCACCTTTTACGTGCCTCCTTAAACGATATGTTTCCACGGACTTTGAGAGTGATAATTTCTTTTTCTTTTTTCCAGTTCGGACAAGACCGGGAGTAAGTTGGATGCTCACCATCACAGTTTACACAGTGAGGTGTCGCTTTACAGTTGGCTGAGGCATGACCTTGCACTCCACATTTCGCTCATGTGAGTCTACCGCGGCAGCTCTGCGAGCAGTGCCCAAATCATTGACATTGGAAACATCTTCGGGGATTAGGTATGTATGGCCTGACAGCTATCTTTGTGTATCCGGTTTCTATGGTTTGTGGCAGATCGCAAGTTGCAAAGGCCAGGATGAGGTGTTTTGTGGGAATTTTTTTATTGTCTCTTCTGATAATGATGCGCTGTACGTTTGTTACATTTTGTTCTTTCCAGCCTTCGAATAGTTCGGTTTCGGACAAGTCGATGAGATCTGCATCAGACACTATTCCACGTGCTGTGTTCATAGACCGATGCGATGAAACGGTAACAGGTATGTCGCCAAATGCCACAAGCTTGTTTATTTTACTGCGCTGTTCTTTATCACAGATCTCAAGGAGGAGGTCCCCGCTCGCCATTTTGGTAACCTTATAACCAGGGCCAAGGGCTTCAGTCAGGCCTTTTGCGACTAGAAAAGGTGATACGGTTCTAGCTGGTTTTTCTGTTTTTTCGCTGTGAACAACTTGGAAACGGGGAAAGATTTCTCTCGGTTTGAATAGGCTTATTAGTTCTTCGGTGCCTCCCCTCTTGTGAGGGTGACGATCAAGTAAACGGGGAAATGCAGGCGTTCCCATATTATTTTCGTTTATTTCGGCGGCAATGGCGGCCACCCACCACGGAGCCCAACTAGGGGACGCTGCAGCACTTAACGTGTAAGGCTGCAGACGCCAGCCGTGCATTGCTGCTATAACCCAATATAATATACCCAAGAGAGGGCACATACACAAGGTTAACCTAAGCCACCTATGAAAATGTAGAAGTAACAGAAGAGAGGAGATGATAGGATAGTAAAAGAAAGGAGACAGGAAAGCAAAAGGTTGGAGAGGGGGATAGGAAAAGGCGACCACCGATTTCCCCCGGGTGGGTCAGTCCGGGGGCGCCGTCTACGTCAAGCATAGGCCAAAGGAGTGTGTTGCCTCTGCCGAGGGGCCTTAAAGGTCCAAACACTCAGCGCTGGCTCAACCCCCAGGATCCCCTTTTCCCCGGACACGGCTAAGCCGCGCACGGTTAGACGCGGGAGGGTCCAACCCTCGTGTGCTCAGGTACGTGGTGGCACAACTCACCAAACGCCTGCTTGCGCAGACGCCCCTGCGGGGTAAAGCATGCACATGGTAATGCACTGAGGTTAAAAAGTAGATTTTTTATTTTATGCTGTTTATAGCCATGAATCTGTTTCATAATGCTAACATTGCATCAGCTCTGAAAGCCTGAATGGTTGTCTGGAAGAGGTTGAATACTTGTTGCCCTGAATGTAATACACCACGGTATTTAGCAGCATGCAGACAGAAAGGTCTATGTATTTAAAATTAATTTGTTCACATGTTTTATTTCAACTCCCAGGATCCCCTTTTCCCCGGACACGGCTAAGCCGAGCACGCTACACGCGGAAGGGTCCCACCCTCATGTGCTCGGGTAAGTGGTGTCGCAACACACCAAACGCCTGCTTGCGCAGACGCCCCTGCGGGGACGGGCTGGAGTTGATGCACGCATGTGGCCGCTACCTTCTCGGGATAGTTAATGCGCCACATGTATGATGATGATGTGTGGTGTTTTATGGCGCAAGGGCCAGTTATGACCAAAGAGCGCCATGCCAGTGTTTGTGAGTGTGCAGTGCAGCGATGAATTCTGAGAAGTAGATGAAGTGTGGCTGTAAAGGGGCCTAAAATAATCGCTGTAGAATGCGTAAAATATATATGTACTAAAATCATGGCAATGACTAATGAGGTGTACCATGAAATGGTGAATGCATTGAGAAAGAATGACACGATGTTTAAAATATTTCAGATGTAGTAATTGGAAAGAAGCACTACTGCCTAAGGCCCTTGATACACAAGGGCCTGGAGGCATGTGCTTATACAAAACAACTATCACAGCAGCATCGTCTGGAGGGAGGATGCGCTATGAATTTATTGGGCTTATAAGATGCAGTACCACGTCGTTTAAGAAAGCGAGGACTGCTTTGGTGCTAAACAGCGGTTCCTCACCAAGAAACATACTGGGATGCAGAGGGACATGATAGCGGTAAGCTAAAGGGAAATGTTTTTTTCTATCTGCTTCGGCATCCCGACACTCCAGGAGAACGTGGAGGACGGTTAGCCTCTCACCACATCTACGACAGGTTGGTGGTTCATCCCCGGTCAACAAAAAACTATGGGTGCCAAATGTATGACCTATTCTGAGACGACAGAATAGGACATCAGTTCGTCGTGTTTTCGCTACGGGGGGCCAAAAACCGAACTGTGGCTTTATCAAGTGAAGATTATTATTTGTTTCTGCATCCCACAGACGTTGCCAATGGCTTTGCAATTTCTTACGCAAGAAATGTTTCAAATCTTTTGCAGAAACAGGAGTTGTAGGATTAGTAGCCTGCGGTGTTATTGACGTAGCCATTCGGTCAGCTAGCACATTACCCTCAATGCTTCTATGGCCAGGCACCCAGCATATAATGATATACTGGTTAGATACATACGCTCTACACAGTACGGAATAGAGCTCAATAAGTATAGGATTTTTCTCTTTACAGGGTGACTTTAAAGCGTTTACGACACTTAGAGAGTCTGTAAATATGATTGATTTTTGAAGTTTAGATTTCCTTATATGCCTCACAGCTGACAATAGTGCACAGGCCTCAGCCGTAAAGATACTTGCTTCCGGGTGGAGTACACCGGATTCCGAGAAGGATGGGCCGACGGCTGCATACGACACCCCGTCACGTGACTTAGAAGCGTCTGTATAAAACTCTGTGCATGTGTACTTGGACTGGAGTTCAAGGAAATGCATTTTGATATGTGCCTCTGGTGCGTGCTTAGTGACCTCTACGAATGATGTGTCACACTCTGTGAGCTGCCACTGCCACGGCGGTAACAGTTTCGCTGGAGCCATGAGACAGTGTTCAAGCAACGGAACACCCATTTCCTCACTAAGATTCCTCACACGCAAAGAGAACGGTTTTATCGATGCCGGTCGATTTTGGAAGAGTGTGGCAGTGGTCATGCCGTTTATGGTTAAATAAGAGGGATGTTCAATGTTTGCGTGTACTCTAAGATAATATGTAAAACTATTATATGAACGCTGCAGATGAAGTGACCACTGATTTGACTCTACGTAGAGGCTCTGGATTGGACTTGTTCGGAAAGCACCGGTCGCGAGGCGGATGCCCAGATGGTGAACGGGGTCTAGAATTTTTAATGCACTTGGCGTTGCGGAATTATAAATTATAGTTCCGTAATCAAGGCGTGAGCGGACAAGACTGTTGTACAAGTTCAGGAGGCATTTTGGGTCACTACCCCATGTTGTGCGCGACAAAATTTTTTAAAGGTTCATCGTCTACAGACACCTTGGCTTCAAATATTTAAGATGGGGGATAAAGGTAAGCTTCGAGTCTAGAGTTATTCCCAGGAATTTATGTTTACTGCTCACGGATAGTTCCTCTTGATTAATCGTGAGATTTGGCACTGGTGTCATGCCTCTTTTGTTTGAGAAAAGTATGCACGTACTTTTCTTTGCATTTATTTTAAATCCATTTACATCAGCCCATTTAGACAGTTTGTTTAATCCAAGCTGTACCTGTCGTTCGCAGATAGCAATGTTGCATGATTTGAAACCTATCTGTACATCATCGACATACCTTGTGGCACGCAAGCCTCCTGGGTGAATGTTCTAGATAAAACATTGCCCACTCTTACGCGAAACGTCCGGTTAGACAAGTAGCTTTCGACTGTGTTTAACATATTTCCACGGACCCCCATCGCGGAAAGATCTCGCAGAATCCCGAAGCGCCATGTCGTGTCGTACGCTTTCTCTAGATCTAGAAAGACCGAAAGTAAAAACTGTTTATGTCTAAACACATCTCTGATGTTTGCCTCGATGCGAACAAGGTGGTCTATTGTTGACCTACCTTCTCGGAAGCCACACTGGAAGGGGTCTAATATTTTGTCATTTTCTAGGAAACAGATTAAGCGCCGGTTTATCATTTTTTCATACAACTTGCACAGGCAGCTTGTTAGTGCTATTGGCCTGTAGCTGCTAGCTAAAGACGGGTCCTTGCCTTGTTTAAGAATTGGGATGACTATGGCTTCTTTCCATAAGGAACGAATATATCCAGCCGCCCACATGGCATTAAAGAGAGAGAGGAGTGTTGTCAGTGTTTCGGGGTGCAAGTACCTAATCATTTCGTAGATGATACGGTCGCCACCTGGCGTCGAGTTGTTGCAATAAGCAAGAGATGCTTTAAGTTCGGCTAAGCTGAATGGTCGGTTGTAAGCCTCATTTGATGAAGCTTTGCGATTAAGGGGCTGCCACTTTTCGCGTTCTTTGAACTTCAGGAATGATTGTGTATAGTGCGATTCACTCGATACATATTCGAAGTGTTTGCCTAGACTATCCGCCTGGTCTTCCAGGCTATCACCTTGGCTATTTACTAAGGGTAGGGGATGTGACTCCCGACCTATTAATTTATTTACCCTATTCCGGACTTTCGTTTCATCGGTGTACGTATTTATGCTGGAGATGTACTTTTCCCAGCTCTCTCTTTTAGCACGTCTGCGCGTTCTCCTACCCTGCGATTTTACTTCTTTAAAATTAATCAAGTTTTCGGCTGTTGGGGAGTTGCGAAACAATCCCCAGGCCTTGTTTTGCTTTTTACGTGCTTTTTGGCATTCCTCATTCCACCAAGACAGGCGACGCTTATTAGCTAGTCCATTAGTTTGTTGTATGCACCTTTCTGCAGCGTCAGTGATAAAACCTGTTATATACGCCACAGCATCGTCTATGTTAAGAGAGGCAATGTCATCCCGGCCTAAATATGTTATTTCTTTAAAAAGTTGCCAGTTAGCAGAGTCAACCTTCCATCGGGGAACATGTGGCGAGCATCCATCTTGTTTTGTTAAGCTTAGCATAATTGGAAAGTGGTCGCTCTCAAAGGGGTTCTTCAGAACTGACCACTGCAGGTACGGAATTAGTGTACTCGACACGATACTCAAATCTATGGAGGAGTATGAATTATGCGCCACGCTGTAGTACGTTGGCTCTTTCTTATTAAGTAGACATGCTCCTGAGGAAAAAAGAAGGTTTTCAATTAGGCGACCTCTTCCATCACAACGCGAGTCTCCCCACAAGGTGTTATGTGCGTTGAAATCTCCGAGAACTATGTATGGCTCCGGAAGTTCATTTATGTAGTTTTGAAATTCGGTTTGACGTAGTTGATAGTTGGGAGGGATGTATATAGAGCTGATAGTGATCATCTTGTCAAACAACACCCGTCGGACAGCAACTGCCTCTAGGGGCGTACGAAGTTTTAATTCCCGGCAGGCAATACCTCTATCGACTACAATAGCCACACCACCGGAAGACACGACTGTGTCATCGCGGTCTTTACGAAAAATGGCGTATTGGCGGAGAAAGTTTGATTGTGTAGATTTAAGGTGTGTCTCTTGAACACACAGCACCTTAGAATTAAACCTGTGTAGGATTTCTTTGACGTCATCGAGGTTGTGTAGGAGTCCTCTGACGTTCCATTGTATTATTTGTGTATTCATGTTGGAAGTGTTTTTTTGTGCTGTGTGTTTAAAAGAGACTAATTTAACTTACAGAGCCCTTGTCGGGCTGTGTGATGCGGGCTTTTTCTTTTTTGGAGCGATCGCGAGATTCTCGCGGCTCCTTTGGCGCTTGTGGCGCTGTCTGGCAGGTTGTTGTGTCCATCGCCTCTTGCGAGGCGCTGGACACGCGCTCTTGCGAGCGGTTCGTTTGACGGGAAGGCCTCGTTTCCAGGGACGAGGCCCTTGAGGCCACCAGCCCGGAGGTCGATGGCCCCTTCTTATGAGTTGGTGGTGCAGCGCGAGCTGCAGCCGCCGGGGGGTGGGGCGGACGGCGTCACTGCCGGCTCACTGTGTGTGGGCCGGACAGCCGCCGGAAGCCGTTGCGACGCTGCCCCCTGACGCGCCACTTCGGCAAAGGTTTTCTTTGGCAGGTAGGATACCCGCCTGCATGCCTCCTTGAACGTTAGATTTTCCTTTACTTTAATTGTTACAATTTCTTTTTCTTTTTTCCAGGATGGGCACGACCGCGAGTATGCGGCGTGCTCCCCATCACAGTTCACACAGTGGAGAGAGTTTTCTCATGATTCAGAGAGATGCTCAGTTGCACTGCATTTCGCACAAGTCTGACGGCCTCGGTAGTTCTGCGAACTGTGGCCGAATCTTTGGCATTTGAAGCATCGAAGAGGGTTTGGCACGTATGGCCTTACACGTAATTTAATGTATCCGGCTTCAATGGTCTCGGGTAGAACACTAGAACCAAAAGTAAGAATTATATGTTTTGTCTTTAGCTCCTTACCATCGCGCCTCATCTTGATTCGTATTACAGTCAAAACATTTTGTTCTTTGAATCCTTCCAAAAGTTCATCTTCGGTGAGCTCCAACAGGTCGTCATCAGAAATAGCACCGCGGGTCGTCTTCATGGTGCGGTGCGGGGTCACAGTAACAGGAAAGTCTCCAAACGACACTAGATTCTGTAGTTTATCATGCTGTTTCTTATCACGGAGTTCCAGGAGGAGGTCACCGCTGGCCATCCTCGTCGCCTTGTAACCTGGTCCTATAGTCTATGTCAGAGTCTTTGCAACAATAAAAGGTGAGATCACTCTCACGGTCTTTTCAGTTTTCTCACTGTGTACCACGTGGTAGCGCGGAAAGTTCTCAACTTGTCGGCCAAAAAATTTAAAAACTTCTTCGGTGGGCCCCCTCTTTTGGGGGCGATCAGAAAGCGCGGGAAAAGAACTAGCCATGCAAATATTGATGTTTCGGCAGAAACGCCAGCCACCCACCATGGAGTCCTACTAGGGGATGCTGCAGTGCCTGTAAACATAGGCCCTGCAGACGCCAGCTGTACGTCACCACTATAACCGAATATGAAATAAACTAGGCAGGCTACTCACACAG
The DNA here is from genome assembly GCF_013339745.2 of Dermacentor silvarum. Lineage (NCBI taxonomy): Eukaryota > Metazoa > Arthropoda > Arachnida > Ixodida > Ixodidae > Dermacentor > Dermacentor silvarum. Next base: position 402,097,728 of record NC_051154.1, read on the forward strand.
GGTTAACCCTCGCTGCCAAGAAGATCGGAAGGAATATAGAAGAGAGGAGAAGACAGGAAAGATTAAAAGTAAGAGAGAAAGACGAAGGTTGGAGAGGAGGATAGGAAAAGGCAACTACCGATTTCTCCCGGATGGGTCAGTCCGGGAGTGCCGTTTATGTGAAGCAGAGGCCGAAGAGGTATGTTGCCTCCGCCGGGGGACCTTAAAGGTCCGAACACCCAGCATCGGCTCAACCCCCAGGATCCCCCTTTCCCCAGACACAGCTAAGCGGCGCACGGTTACACGCGGGAGGGTCCAGCCCTCGTGTGCTCGGGTCCGTGGTGTCGCAACACACCAAACGCCTGCTGACGCAGACGCCCATGCGGGGCGCGCCACATGTAAGCGGCGTTGCATCGCCTTTCCCAAATGCGCTTGGAAATGCGATGTCCTACTGTCGCATTCATGTAAACGCGGCTATAGACTGTGACGCGTAAACAAAGGAGCTCACGTCGAGGCTACAACAATCACCGCCATCCGTGGAATCGGCAATTACCACGATGACCACTCTCCCTAATCATTATCCTGCAAGCTGACCGTCACGTAGAGCCCAATAATTGATGAAAGGGGCCAACTTCACCAACACTGTGGGAACAGCGTCGATCTTCGTTTCCAAAAATATGACGTAGAGGGATTTTGCGACCGATTCGACGATTGTGATTGGCCGAGCTACAGTCATCCGTTCCCTAGTCCAGTCTCCTAGGGAAGACGACGGTTTCATAAGCGGACACATTTGGTGCAGTGAGGGTCTCCTGACATGTTCTGATGTTGCTGAGACATGTAGTGATTCAGACAGTCGAAGTGCTCCTACATGGAGTAGGCTTCCATATCTGGAGCGACTGTAAATACTGCAAAATAAACACCTTTTCTCTTGCTCCTACTCCCGGAAGTACTCATCCCTGTGGCTGGAACGATCCCCGGTCTAAACGCTACCCCGCGTCCCAACACCACTGACTGGAGACCAAATATTCGTCTATGTGGTTACCTGCTACAAAGTATGCATTTACATTTCTGCTTAGTAATCAATTCTCTTGTCGGACATCGATGTACCATTTTTTCCTTTGTGTCGCCCCTTTTTTGTGGATGTTGATCAATATAATGCATAACTGACTCGCCGAAATTACCCTTCTTGCGTAATTATGCTTTTTTATTTTGGCGGGTGACTGTTTTTAGCGGATTGTCACTGTTATCCAGTTATCGATTGGCGCTGCACAAATACAAACCTACCTGCATACACAATTTCTTGAATGTAGTCGCTGATCGAATAGCGAAGAAGTGTTCTCTTATCAGATTTAGCACGTGAGGCGAATAGTCTTGTGCCTTTTCGAATGTAGGCCAGCCGTCCCGAGCATCGGCGCTTGCACCGGAATGTAGAACAGATACACGTATCAGTAGCGCACGGACTTGATTCGTGAGAGAACACTCGCAGACGGACGACTGTGCTCGCGTTGTCATTGTAATTGGCTGTTGCTATTCCAGGGCACTGGTTCGCCAAATGAAGATTCAACTACTTAACTCAAAGTTGCGGCTGTGTTTGACCCTTTCCAAAACACCTGGTACACCCACCATTGCCCAACTCCTGCAACACCCGAGTTTACTTCGTATGTTTTCTTCATCGCTGTCACTGCCTCTCCAGAAGCAACACGTGAAAAAAATTGCATCCATGGAGATGTCTAAACAAACTATAAACTCGTAATTAAATTTCTTACGGCAGGTGGAGTGAAATTCCAAGTATTGTGCTGGCAGGAAAACCATTGCAAAACTTGGTGAATGTTTCTAGGCGCCGCAACACGACGATGACAGGAACACAGAGAACAACACGTCCTGTTCCTCTCTGTTCCTGTCCTCGCGATTTTGTGCGCGTTCTTACAAACGAATTTCTGCGCATGGCCCAGCATTGTAGTAGGTCCGTCTGCACTTGAACAGACCCAGAAACCGACGATGAAAAACCAGTTTCTAGGCAGAATTGGATGTTCGCGGATCCAATACGCGAGAAACTGCTCTTACTGAAGATCGCAGTGGCAGCCGTCGCCAGATGATGATGATTATTATTGTGGTTTATTGGCGCAAGGGCCAGATGTGGCCAAAGAGTGCCAAGACGATGGTAATGACTTGTTAGTGGTACATGAATAGTGAATTACATAAACATTAGATGTGGCATGGCTGTAAAGGGGCCTAAAAACAGTCGCTGTAAAGTGCATAAAACCTATACGTAATAAGATTATGGCAATGACTAATTATGTGTACTATGGGCATGAACAATGCATTGCGAATGAATGATACGACTTGCAAAATATTAAAGATGCGAGGTATGGCCAGAAGCACAAGTGCCTAAGCAGAGCCCTTGAAACACAAGGGCCTGGAGGCATGTGCTATAAAAAACTATCGCAGCAACATCCTCTGGAGAGATGATGCGCTACGAACTTATTGAGCTAATAACATGTAGCACAACATGTTTCAAGAAAGCAAGGACTGCGTTGGTGCTAAAAAGTGGTTCTTTACCGAGAAACATAGCTGGATGGAGAGGGACACAATAGCGATATGCCAGCGGGAAATGTCTCTCTCTTTCGGCTGCCCGACACTCCAGGAGGACGTGGATGACGATGAGCCTCTCGCCACATCTACCACAGGTTGGAGGATCATTTCCGTTCAATAGAAAATTGTGAGTACCATATGTGTGTCCTATTCTGACACGACAGAATAGGACATCAGTTCGTCGTGTTTTAGTTGTACAGGGCCAGAACCCTAACTGTGGCTTAATCATGATGATGTATGGTGTTTAATGGCGCAAGGGCCAGGTATGGCCAAAGAGCGCTAGGCCAGTGTGTTCATGAGTTGACAATGGAGCAATGAATTGCGAAAGGTAGATGTGTCGTGGCTGTAAAAGGGCCTAAAAAACAATCGCTGTAAAATGCGTAAAATATATATGTAATAAAATTATGGCAATGGCTCATGAGGTGCACTATGAACACGAAAGAACAAATTGCAAGATAATGAAGATAAACGAAAATTTATCACTGATAAACTTTTCAAACAGCACTACTGCCTTGACAGACCCTTTGAAAGGCAAGGGCCTGGAGGCGCGTGCAATGCAAAACTACTTTCGCGGCGACATCCTCTGGAGAGAGGATGCGCTACGAAACTATTGGGCAAATAACATGCACTACTACATGGCTCAGAAAATCCAGGACAGCTTTAGTGCTAAAGAGAGGTTTGTCGCCCAGAAACATAGCGGGATGGAGTGGAAGACAGTACCGGTACGCTAGGGGAAAGTGCCTTTTTCTCTCTGTTTCGGCTTCCCTGCACTCCACGAGGACGTGGAGCACGGTAAGCCTCTCTCCACATCTACCAGAGGTTGGCGGGTCATTTCCAGTTAAGAGGAAATTGTGGGTGCTGTATGTATGTCCTATTCTCAGACGAGAGAATATGACATTTGTTCTTCGTATTTTCGTAACGGGATGCCAGGGACCTATTTGTGGCTTAACTAAGTGGAGCTTATTGTAGCTTAATCAAGTGGAGCTTATTATTTGCTTCGGTGGATAGGATAGAAATAAACTTTATATGTCCAACGGTTATGGCTGTTGGTGCCCGGGGCTAGGCTGCCAGAGGTCCATCGCCGGAGAAAAATCTCTCGAGATCCTCGGCAATAGCCCTGGCCTGCTGGACGGCCCACTCCTGGTCTATGGGTGCCTCGCTGAGGAGGGTGGCTTGCCATCTCTCTGTGAGGCGCGCGCCTTCAGAGGGTCCTGATGTTGTCTTCTGCCTTCCTCTTGGTGCTTCTTGCTCATGGCGTTGACATTTCCAAAGCATATGGGCCATATCAGCCCGTTCGTGCTCGCACCAGGGGCAGCCGGGCGATGGGTGCCGCGCGGGCCACAGGCGGTGCAGGTGGTAGGGGTTGGTGAAAGTGCCTGTCTGCAACCGCCTCAGGTCGACTGCCTGGGACCTGTCCAGCCGCCCGTGCGGTTGTGGATATTTCTTACGTTCTTTCTTGTAGTGACCAAGAACCTCTCGGTACGAGGCCGTAAACTCCGTGATGTCGCGGTTGGCGTCCCCGTGGCCCCCAGCTACGTCCGCCGCGATTTGGGTTGTGTTGGTAACTCCTCCGTTGGGGCCCCGCACAACAACGGCGGCGCTGCCCTGGGATCGCGTCGCGGCGGGTAAGCTGCCTCGCGACGAGATGGGCGCGCTCGTTGTGGTTGGGCGGAATGCCGGTGTGTCTTCGGTGTCCCACAAGCGTTGCCAGTGGCTTCGCAGTTTGTTTCTTAGGAAAGGCTTCAGATCTCTAGCAGGGACAGCAGCGGGAACACCAATACCTTGCGATGCTGTTGATTTGGCGATTTCGTCGGCAAGCACATTACCCTCGATTCCTCTTGTCCGGGAACCCAGCATATTAATACATGTCTATGAGATAGGTAAATGTTACACAAGAGTGAGTATAGCTCAATAAAAACAGGATTCTTATCCTTTTGTAAAGATGTTAACGCTTTTACAAGACTTAATGATGATGATGATGATATTTGGTGTTTTGTGGCGCAAGGGCCAAATGTGGCCAAAGAGCGCCAAGACAATGAATGGTATGTTTGCCATGATCAGTGATTTTCGATGATAAGATGCTATGTGGCTGTAAAGGGGCCTAAGAACAAATCGCGGTATATGAGCGTAAAACATACATCGAATAGAATTATGACAGTGACGTGTGGAGTGATCTGTGGGTCGTGAATGTATGAGAAGTGGTCATGCTGCTAAAATTTAAGGCTATAAAAGTAGCACGACGCCTACCGAAGGCCTTTGTGGCCAAAGACTACGAGGCACGTGCTTTCTTTAATAAAATACCGCAGCAGCGGCCTCTCAGAGAGGTCGTGCTACAAGTCACCTGGATATATAACACGAAAGTTCTGTATATCTTTCAAAAACGCGATGATGGATTGGTATTTAAAAATAGGTTCGTTGCCCAAAAACATACAAGGATGTAATGGGAGATTTTGCCGTGATGGTAATGGAAAGTGTCTTTTCCCCTGAGGCTCCAGTTCAGGGCACTGCAAAAGGACATGAAGTACACTGAGTGGCTCGCCACATTCATCACAGACAGGGGGATCGCCACCGGACAATAAGTATGCGTGTGGACTGTATGTGTGTCCTATCCTGAGTCTGCAAAGTGTAACCTGTGTGCGGCGTGTCTTTGATTCCGGTGGCCAATGAGCGAGATGAGGCTTGATAGTGTGTAATTTATTGCCCGTTTCTCTGTCCCACAGACGTTGCCAGTAGGCCCTGACCTTTTTCTTAATAAAGGGTTTTAGTCCATTACAGGGACGGCTATGGGTGAAGTGGCAGCGTCTGTATGAACTGATGTGGCTAGCTTGTCGGCCAACTCATTCCCTTCGATCTCGCGGTGCCCTGGCACCCAGCAGAGCACAATTTGGTGCTTGGATGCATACGCGGTGCAAATGATGGAATAAAGAGTTATAATTACGGGATTTCTGTGCCTACTTGAAGTGTTTAAACATTTCAACACGCTCAAAGAGTCAGTGTAAATGACTGCCTTGCGTATGTCTAGCTGTTTGATGTGTTTAACCGCCACCAGGATGTCGTAGGCCTCCGCTGTAAAGATGGTTGTGTTTGGGTGTAGAACTCCCGCAGCAGAAAAGGACGGACCGACCGCCGCGTAAGACACGCCAGCGTGTGACTTTGAAGCGTCAGTAAAATATTCTGGACAAGAGTATTTGTGCTGCAATTCGAGGAAGTGCATACGGATATGTGCGACCGGCGCATGCTTTGTGAACTCAATGAAGGACAGATCACAGTCAATCAGCTGCCACATCCATGGCGGCAGCTCTACAGGAGGGGGCATGACATCGTGCTCATGGAGTGACACATACATTTCTTCGGCAAGACTTCTTACTCGCAGTGCGTAGGGCTTTCTCACGGAAGGGCGGTTCAGAAAGCTTTGGGCACTGGACAGATTGTTTATACTTGTGTAGGCAGGGTGCGCATTGTTTGAGTTCACTTTTAGGAAATATACAAAGGATAAGTAAGTTCTCTGTAGATGTAGCGACCATTCATTTGTTTCGGCATAAAGGCTTTCTACGGGGCTTGTTCTGAACGCACCCGTAGAGTGGCGGATACCCAGATAGTGGACAGGGTTTAACATCTTCAAGGCGCTCGGCGTCGCAGAGTGATATATAATGGAACCGTAGTCTATACGTGATCGAATGAGGCTCTTATATAGATTCAATAGACATCTTGTGTCACTACCCCACGTAGTGCAAGACAACACTTTCAAGATGCTCATTGTCTTCAGGCACTTGTTTCTTAAATACTTTAGATGTGGGATAAACGTTAACTTCGCGTCCAGAATTAGGCCTAGGAATTTGGGTTCAGTTTTTACAGGTAGACCCTCACCCTGTATCTCGATGTTGGGATCAGGGTGCAGACCTCTCTTTCTGGAGAAGAGGACGCATGTGGACTTTTGTGGGTTAAGCCGAAAACCATTCTCGTCTGCCCACTTAGACAGTTTGTTCAGTCCAAGCTGAACCTGCCACTCACAGATTGCAAGGTTACATGACGTGAGGCCTATCTGTACTTCGTCGACATATACTGAATAAAATATGTTGCGTGGGATGTACAGACGCAGAGAGTTCATTTTTATGATAAAAAGGGTGCAACTAAGCACACCACCCTGTGGTACTCCAGTTTCCTGCACATATGGTCTTGATAGGGCATTACCCACACGAACACGGAATCTGCGGTTGGACAGATAACTTTCAATGATATTCAGCATAATGCCACGTATTCCAAAGTGTGCGAGGTCTCTTAGTATTCCGAATCGCCACGTGGTGTCGTATGCTTTTTCCATATCAAGGAAAACAGACAGGAAGAATTGCTTGTGGACAAAATCCTCACGAATCTGAGCCTCTAGGCGTATGAGATGGTCAGTGGTGGATCGGCCGTCGCGGAATCCACACTGGTATGGGTCAAGCAGCTTGTTTGATTCTAGGAAATGTATCAGACGGCGGTTTATCATCTTCTCAAAGACTTTGCAGATGCAGCTTGTTAGAGCTATGGGCCGATAACTCGATACGGACGATGGATCCTTGCCCTGCTTCAGGATAGGGATTACTATGGCCTCTTTCCAGGCAGAGGGGATCTCGCCGGAGGTCCATATAGAGTTGTACAGGCAGAGAAGGATTTTCTTTGTTTCAGAGGATTGGTTTTTCAACATTTCGTAGAGTATGCGGTTGGAGCCTGGGGCAGATTGGTTGCAACAGGTGAGTGATGCTTGCAGCTATGCTAGGGAGAAAGGTAGGTTATATAGCTCGTTCCCAGTGCTCTTTCGGTCTAGTTTTTGTTTTTCTATTGCTGCTTTGTATTTTGTAAATGCTGGAGAATAGTGTGATGAACTGGACACATGTTCAAAATGTGCAGCCAGATGGTTCGCTTGGTCCTCCAGGCTATCTCCCTGCGTATGTACCAGGGGAGGCGGATGTGTTTGTCGTCCTCTTACCCTATTGACCCTGTTCCAAACCTTGGCCTCATCCGTGCATGAATTGATGCTTGATAAGAATGTTTGCCAGCTGTCTCTCCTGGCTTGTCTGCGCGTTCTCCTACCTTGGGATTTGATTTTCTTGAAATTGACAAGGTTTTCAGCAGTAGGAGAATCGCGAAGCTGCCTCCATGCTTTGTTCTGCTGCCTACGTGCGTTCCGGCATTGTTCGTTCCACCACGGAACACGGCGTTTGCTAGAAAGTCCACTTGTTTGGGGAATACACTTAAGAGCTGCATCAATTATGAAATTAGTAAAATATTCGACGGCACCGTCAGTTCCGAGCGATGAAATGTCAGCCCACGAGAGCGTACTGGTAAGTGTTTGGAATTTCTTCCAGTCCGCTGCATCGACCTTCCACTGGGGGGCGTGTGGTGGAGATTCGTATTGTCTTGGTGTTTTGAGCAGTATTGGGAAATGGTCGCTCCCGTAAGGGTTTTTTATAACTTCCCATTCAAGTTCAGGAAATATGGATGGAGAAGCTATGCTGAGATCTATAGAAGAAAAAGTTTTGTTTGCAAGACAATAATATGTAGGTTCCTTTTTGTTCAGCAGACACGCACCGGATGAGAAGAGAAAGCCTTCAATTAGACGGCCTCGCGCATCGATGCGAGAGTCACCCCACAGACCACTGTGTGCATTCAGATCCCCAAGCGCAAGATAAGGTTCTGGCAATTCGTATATAAAGGACTAAAATTCAAGTTTGTGTAAGTGGTAATGTGGGGGTATGTAAAGCGAGCAGACGGTGACGAGTTTGTTTAGGAGAACAAGTCGAACTGCCACTGCTTCAAGTGGCGTTTGCAGCTTTAAACGTTGACACGCTATGCTTTTGTGAATTATAACGGCAACACCGCCTGAGGATGCAATAGCATCATCGCGGTCTTTACGAAACGTAACATAATGTCGGAGAAAGTTTGCATGTTCCGATTTTAAGTGAGTTTCCCATACACACAGCACTTTTGAATTGTGTTGGTAAAGAAGTTCTTGGACATCGTCGAGGTTCCTAAGAAGACCTCTGACGTTCCATTGTATGATTTGTGTATCCATAATGAAAGTAAAGTGGTGCTGTGTGTACTAGAAAAGGAAATATTGCTTTAGATTACAGAGCCCTATCCAGGCCCTGTAACGCGGGATTTGTCCTTTCTGAAGCGGTTGAGGGAGCCTCGCCGCTCCTTAGGCGCTTGGTGCGCTGTCGGGATGGGTGTAGTGTCCATTGCCTCATGTGGGGCGCCGGACACGCGCTCTTGCGAGCGAGAAATTTCGCGAGAAAGTCTCGCCGCGAGGGACGAGACCTTTGCGCCCACCAGCCCGGAGGTTGATGGGGCTGTCTTTGGGCCTGAGCTGCGCCGGCTGTTGCCAGTGGTAGCAGGGGCCGGAGAGGGTGAGGCAGCCTTGACTGCACCCACCGTGGGCGCTGCTGGCGGTCCTGCCGGTTCGCTACGCGAAGCGCAGGATGTCGCCGTGGACTGATGTGGTGCCGGTAACCCTAGGGTAACCGGGCTTGTTTGCTGGTTGGGTGGGGTAGGCTTAGCTCCTTCCACCCCGGGGCCAGGGGCCACAAGCGGCAGCTCGCTGTGTGCGGGCTGGGCTGGTGGTAGTGGCCGATGTGACGCTGCCCCCCGACGCGCCGCATCAGCATAAGATGTGCTGTGAAAAAGTGAGCACCTCTTACGGGCTTCCTTGAAAAAAATATTTTCTTTTACTTTTAGTGTGATTATGTCCTTTTCTTTTTTCCAATTCGGGCAGGAACGTGAGTAGGATGCGTGGTCACCACTGCAGTTCACACAGTGAGGAGTGCCAGTACAGTTGTCGGAGGAGTGGCCCTGTACTCCACACCTTGCACAAGTTATTTGACCACGACAGCTCTGTGAGCCATGGCCGAATCTTTGGCATTGGAAGCACCGTCTAAGGTTAGGGACATATGGTCGAACAGTTAAACTAATGTATCCTGTTTCGATGGTTTCAGGAGAACACTAGATCCAAATGTGAGGACAAGATGTTTGGTGGGGATTTCTTTGTTGTCCCGTCTGATGATGATACGTTTTACATTGGTGACATTTTGATCTTTCCACCCTTCCAGGAGTTCTGCTTCTGATAATTCTAGGAGGTCTGCTTCTGATACGACACCACGTGAGCTGTTCATCGATCGGTGTGGTGATACAGAAATTGGTATGTTGCCGAAAGTCACAAGATTGCCGAGTTTCTCGTACTGTTGTTTCTGAGGGACCTCAAGAAGAAGGTCTCCGCTAGCCATATTGATCACTTTGTAACCTGAGCCTAAAGCTTCCGTCAAAGATTTCGCAACTATGAATGAAGAAATGGATCTGGCCGGTTTTGCAGCGTTTTCACTGTATACAACATGGTATTTCGGATAGATTTCTTTTGGTCGGTTAGAATACAGGCTAAGTTCATCGGTGCGTCCCCTCTTTAGAGGGTGACGATCAAGTAGGCGGGGAAATGCTGGTGTTTCCATAACGGTTTGTTTTATTTCGGCGGCAATGGCGGCCACCCACCACGGAGCCCAACAAGGGGACGCTGCAGTGCTTAACGCGTAAGGCTGCAGGCGCCAACCGTACATTGCCACTATAACCTAATATATTATACCCAAGGGAGGGCACATACACAAGGTTAACCCAAGCCGCCTATGAAAATTAGGAAGTGACAGAAGAGAAGAGATGATAGGATAGTTAAGAAAGGAGACAGGAAAGCAAAAGGTTAGAGAGGGGGATAGGAAAAGGCGACCACCGATTTCCCCCGGGTGGGTCAGTCCGTGGGTGCCGTCTACGTGAAGCCGAGGCCAAAGGGGTGTGTTGCCTCCGCCAAGGAGCCATAAAGGTCCAAGCACTCAGCATTGGCTCAGCCCCCAGGATCCTCTTTTCCCCGGACACGGCTAAGCCGCGCACGGTTAGACGCGGGAGGGTCCGACCCTCGTGTGCTCGGGTCCGTGGTGTCGCAACACACCAAACGCCTGCTGACGCAGACGCCCCTGCGGGGTTTACAAGACTTAACGAGTCTGTGAATATTATTGCTTTTTCTAGTTTTAATTTCTTTATATGTTTCACCGCAGACAGTACTGCGTAGGCTTGTGCTGTGAAGATACTTGTTAGGGGGTTCAATACGTCAGATTTAGAAAAAGAGGGGCCAACAGCCGCGTAAGATACGCCAGCATGGGACTTGGATGCGTCGGTGTAGAATTCCAAACACGAGTACTTCGATTGAAGTTCGCGGAAATACATTGCAATTTCGAACTCGGGAGCGTGCTTTGTGACCTCTACAAAGGATAGATCACATTCTATCATCTAGCACTCCCAGGGCGGTGACAGCTTAGCTGGAGGCATTAGGCGATGTTCTAGAACTGAGACATCCATCTCTTCGCTAAGTTCTCTTACACGCAGTGAGAACGGCCGCCTCATAGAAGGTCGATTATAGAAAAGCGTTGCACACTCCAAATCATTAAGGGTTGTAGAACAAGGATGTTCACGATCAGAGTGTACTTTGAGAAAATAGGTGAAGCTGATGTATGTTCTCTGGAGATGGACTGACCACTCATTTGATTCTACGTGGCTTTCGACGGGGCTTGTTATGAATGCGCCAGTGGCCAGGCGGATACCTAGATGATGGACAGGATCTAGCATTTTTAGCGCGCTCGGGGCGGCGGAGTGATATACTAGGGCACCATAGTCCAAACGTGACCGAATGTAGCTCGTGTGAAGATTCAGTAAACACTTCCTGTCGCTGCCCAACGATGTGTGAGATAAAATTTTCAGTAAGTTCATTGTTTTTAGACATTTCGCCTTGAGATGTTTTATGTGGTTAATGAAAGTAAGCTTCGAGTCAAGTATGATGCCTAAGAATTTGTGTTCTTTGTTTATAGGTATGTGTTGTCCATACATTTTGATAGTGGGATCTGCAACGAGACCTTTCTTCCTGGTGAAAAGAACACAAGAAATTTTGTGGGGGTTTACTTTGAACCCGTTTTCGTCTGCCCACTTGGACACTTTGTTCAGCCCCTGCTGTACCTGTCTCTCACACACTGCGAGGTTACAGGACTTGAAGCCTATCTGTACATCGTCCACGTAGATGGAATAAAAAAAATTGCTGGTGGTAACGAAGCACGAAGCGTGTTTATTTTAACGATAAAGAGTGTACAACTCAGCACGCCTCCTTTGCGTACACCAGCTCCTGCACAAAAGGTCGTGATAAAACATTGCCAACTCGAACACGGAATGGGCGATTCAGCAGATAACTCTGAATCACATTTAACATATTACCACGTATACCAAAGTGGGAGAGGTCTCTCAGTATGCCAAACCGCCATGTGGTGTCATAGGCCTTTTTCTCGTCTAAGAATACAGACAGGAAGAACTGTTTGTGAACGAAAGCTTCGCGTATCTGCGCCTCAATACGTATCAAATGGTCAGTGGTGGATCGACCCTCGCGAAATCCGCACTGGTATGTTGTTGTTGTTGTTGGGTTTAATGGCACATAAGCAGCTAAGGCTATCATGCGCCAAACACAAGATATAATTGTTCCGAAAAGTTGCGTCACCTCAGCGAGTCCTTGTCTGGGCAAGGACCGCTAGGGTCCCAACAATATAAAGAAAGGCCTCGACCTTCTTCTCGTGGATGAGAAGGTGGGTGAGGGTGTAGCATAATGTGTAGCGAAGCACGCGGTGAGAATTCAGAGTTTTTCGAGAATACCCGCTTCCTTTAAAAAGTTAAAAACATATGATATATCAAAAAGCGCATGTTCGCCTTGTAAAATGGAGTAAAATATTTTTTTCTCAGTGTTTCAAGTTTTCTGCATGAAAATAAGACGTGATTCACTGTTAGTTCGTCACCACATGTTTCACATTGGGGCTTGTCTTGCTTTGTTAGTATAAAGTTGTGTGTGAGGTGTGTATGTCCTATGCGAAGACGGCATAAAATCACTTCTTTGAACCGTTCCTTGTGTACGCAAGATCTTCATTCGCCTAACACGCGCTTTACCAAGCGTAGTTTGTTATTTAGTTCATTGTTCCAAGCAGACTGCCATGTTTCCCTTAGTTTACAATGTATGAACTTCATGCAGTCTTTAGCAGGTATATTTATTTTCTTGATTTGTTTGTATTGAGCTTGTGCTGCGCATACATCTGCTCTCTCATTGCCGCTAATTCCGACGTGGCTCGGAACCCAGCATAACTTAAGGTTCTGTCCTTGTGTGGTGGCTTTTATTACATTGTGTAGAATGTCCTCCAATAGCGGTGTGACTGCATTTCTGGAGTGAAGAGCTTTGAGTACACTTAGGGAGTCTGTATATATATATATATATATATATATATATATATATATATTACTTTTTGTGATGTTCTCCTTTACTATTTTTTCTACGGCTATGAAAATGGCGTAACATTCAGCAGTGAAGATAGATGTATATTGCGGAAGTCTAACGGTTTCTTCCCAGTTCCCTTGGACTACTGCACTTCCAACATGGCCAATCGTTTTCGAACCATCAGTATAAAAGCTTGTGAAACTGCTGTATTTTTCCTCTATTGCAAGGAATTCCTGAATAATCTGCTGGGGTGGAGTCTGTGCTTTACGGAATTGTGTTAGGGTGAGATCGCAAGCTGTGGGGAAGTTGAACCACGGGGGTAGTGAATCTTACTGAGGAGATAGTACTTTTCGCCGACGATACAAATGTATTTTTCCATAGTAAAAATTTGGAAGAGGCCGAATTAAAAGCTAATATATGGCTAAGAGAACTATCACTATGGTTAGATGCAAATGACTTGCAGTTGAATATAAGTAAAACGAAATATGTCATCTTCAGAGCTCGAAACTCGCATATACATAATAGTTTCAAACTGCGTTTCGAAGACGCAGTGCTTGAAAAGACGAGCAGTATAAAGTTTCTAGGTGTACTTTTTCAGGAATATTTATCGTGGAATGACCACATATCCCATCTCCAAAGTAAGCTATGTCGAACAATTGGCGCACTATGGAAAATAGGTTCTTTAATTCCAAATAGATTAAAACCGGTTATATATCATGCATTAACTCAGTCTGATATACAATACTGCTTACTGATATGGGGCTCTACAACGAAGACCAATTTAAAAAAACTAGAGGTTTTACAAAAGAGAGCTGTTCGTGCTCTTGAACGCGTCCGCTTCAATGATACCACATCTCCATATAAAATAAGGTATAAATTAGTTCCACCAAATCATCTCTATACAGAGAAGCTCTCACTTTATATGTTCAGGCAAATTAAAGAAAACTGGGCAAATTTTGAGTCTATCTATCTTCAAACGACCACAGACCGCAACTTTCGAGTGATTAACTATAAACTACCTAACATTAGAACTAATTATGGGATGCAAAGCTTGAGGTATAAAATTCCTAACCTCCTAAATGAAAACAGGGAAATGTTAGACCTAATAAAGCAATTGTCTTCAATAAAATTGTATAAAAGAAATATATGTTACCGAACATAGCTCGTTGGTGTGATGTGCGGTTTTCATGTGGATTATGTGTGTTTTTCCGCTCTAAATGTTTATTCATGCCAGTTGGAGCCCAATGAATAGTGCAGCGCTTTTATATGTAAGACACAGTAATGAACTATGGCTGTTTTTGTTTCCCTGTTTCCTATATTTGTTCCCGGATGCGTACTGTAGCAAATCGTGACGTCAATAACTGGAACAGCAGTACTACAAATATGGTTAATTACGTTTCTTATTACTCGCCCAAACTGTGTTGCTCATGCTGTTTTTTTAATGTTTGCACATGGTTGTGCTTGTTTTTCTTAAATTGCATGTATAATTTTTTCTCGAACTTGCCTGCTTAATTTGCTTGTTCACGTTTCCCCCACTCCCTTTTCGTTTATTCTTACACTGTCCTGATTGCGTCGCTGGAGCGCAGATTGTACAGGGGTCAGGGCCTCAGTCAGGCGCTTGCTAGCGCCTTTAGCCCTGACCCTTCTGGTTTTCCGTAAGCAAACTGGAGAATTTGTGAATAAAAAAAATGTCTGTGGGCAATGTCAGGTAAAGTGGCGGCTATGCCCAGATTCTCACAGATCTCTTCAAATCGCAAGAGCAGTGGTTTAGTAGTTTGTGGTTTGTTGTTGAATATTCGTCTGGAAGGGCATTTTGTTACAAGTGGATAGCAAATGTGTTTTGGTAGAGATCGTACCTTCAGAATATATGCACTAGTCAGAGCGGCTCTTCTGCTTTCTAGAGATGGTTCATTTGTTTCAACATAAAGGCTGGCTATAGGAGATGTTCTGTATGCACCGCATGAGAGACGCAAGCCTGAGTTGTGCACTGGATCTAATTTCTTTAAGTATGACGGTCTTGCTGAACCGTACACTATACAGCGATAGTCTAAGGACGAACGCACTGAAGAGCGGTAAATGTGCAGAAGGCATGTTCTATCAGACCCCCAGTGGTTTCGTGACAGTACGTTGATTATATTCAGCTATTGCGAAGCTTTTTTTTTTTGAGGTTGTTCGTATGTGGTAAGAATGTGAGTTTCTTGTCAAAAGTTAAGCCTAAACATTTTTTGTTCTTTCTTTACTGGGAGTATGGTTTCACTTAGGTGTAAGGTGGGGTCAACCTGTAGGCCTCTTTTGAGTGAGAAAAGAACAGCGACTGTTTTTTGTGGAGAAAACTTAAATCCGTTTCTGATTGCCCAGATCGCGAGTTTGTTCAATGTGAGTTGTATCTGTCTCTCACATGCTGGCAAGCAGGAGGATGTGCATGCTATTTGAAGGTCATCGACATATACGGAATACATAATGGACCTTGGAATGATTTTTGTTATGGAGTTCATTTTTACTGTGAAGAGGGTCGTACTTAAAATGCAACCCTGCGGCACTCCATTCTCCTGGATGAACTTCTTTGAGAGAGTTGTACCCAGGCGTACATGAAATGAACGGTCGGACAAGAAATCTTTCAGGCAGTTCAGCATCCTACCGCGGATACCAAGGTCTGCTAGGTCGCGGAGAATCCCAAACCTCCAGGTGGTATCGTAAGCCTTCTCCATATCAAAGAAGACTGCCAGACAGTGTTGTTTGTGTACGAATGCTTCTCGAACTGTGTTTTCTAGGCGGACGAGATGGTCAGTTGTGGAACATGCTTTTTTAAATGCACATTGGTGGATGTCAAGGAGTTCACGTGATTCGAGAATAAACATCAGCCTAATATTCAGAATACTTTCAAATGATTTTGCGAGACAACTTGTGAGAGCTATGGGCCTATAACTGCCAGGGTTGGTTGGTGGTTTTGCGGCTTTTAGAAACGGTACAATCACGGCTTTTTCCAAGCTTCCGGTATTTTGCCTGATACCCATATTTTGTTAAAGAATTGCAGAAGTGCTTCTACGGCAGCTTCTGAGAGGTGAGCCAGAATTTCATAATGTATTTCATCAGGGCCGGGTGCTGTCTATTTACCGGCGGACAGTACTTTTTGGATTTCCTGAAGCGTGATCAGTGTATTATAAGACTCGTTTGTACTGCCACTTGTAGGAAGCCGTTGTTTTTCTGCTGTTTGTTTGAACTGCAAAAACGAGTCTGTATAGTGTGAAGAACTCGAAACTTCAGAGAAATGTTGCCCTAGTATGTCTGCCTGTTCGCCTATGCTTGTTTGTGTGCCGGGAGCTGTTAGAAATGGGATTGTGAAGGGGGAAAAGTTGCGAATTAGTTTATGAACTTGTTCCCACATTTTTTTGGATGTGATTGAAATATTGATGGATGATACGTAGTTTTTCCAAGAAGTTTTCTCAGCATCGCGACGAATGCGGCGCGCGTTGGCTTTCGCCTTTTTAACGTTTATAAGATTTTCCTGTGTTGGGTATCTGCGGAAGATCCCCCAAGCTTTTTGTTTCTTTGTTGCTTCCCTGCATTCTTTTGTATACCAGGCTTTATGATTATGTTGTACCACTCCTGAAGACTGAGGAATAGTCAGCTGCGCAGCCGTGACGATACAGGTAGTAAACAATTCGTTTAGGTCGTCGACATTGAGATGACATGAGAAAACTTTATCCAGGCTGGTCTGTTCTCGAAACAGCGTCCAGTTGGCTAAGTGCAGCTTCCAACGGCGTGGTTTGCTTGGGATGATCTGTGGTGCGGATGATAAGCTAATTTTTACAGGAAGGTCATCGCTACCGTAGGGGTCTTCAAGTACATCCCTAATAAAGTCGTTAAAACTGATGGAGTGGTAAACGATAAATCTAAGCAGCTCCTTCTTCCTGAGCTCGGAGAGCAATATATGTTTTCCTGCATTGATCAGAGAGACATTATTAGATATAATCAAATATTCTATGATACGGCCTCTAGTGTCTGTTTGGTCACCACCCCAAAAAGAGGAGTGCGCATTAAAATCTCCCACAACCAAATATGGCTCTGGTAACTGTTTAAAAAGTGATTCTAAATAATGAAGTGAAACATTTAGATGTGGTTCGAGATATACAGTGCATATTGTAATTATTTTAAAATTAAGAACAGTCACTGCTACGGCTTCATAATTGGTTTGAAGCCTGATTTCATCAGTAGCAACACCATTTGGTACAATAATTGCGACACCTCCAGAGAGCCTACTCGCTTGCTCTCTGTCACATCGAAATACTTTGTATTTTTTTAAAAGGTTCTTGTGTTGTGGTCCTAAGTTAGTCTCTTGTAAGCATAAAGCCACAGGAGAAAATGAGTTTAGGATATCTTTTATGTCACTGTTGTTTTTGATGAGTCCACGGCAGTTCCAATGTATCAGGAATGCCGTGTTTAATTATTTTGTGGAAATGTGGCTAGAAACAATTATGTTCCTAGTTTTTGAGGACCTGTTATCAGGGTTTTTTCCGTTTTCTTTTTTTCGAGAGAATTGTGCCGCCGCGGTAGCGGGGGCGAGATGGTAGTGGTCTCCATTGCCTCTCCTGAGGCGCTGGAGCTCCGCGAAACCGAGGGTGTGCGTGTTAAGGCCTCTCCCGTGTGGGAGGAGCCTTGTGGGTTGCTGACTGAGGGGCCGGAGGGCCCAGTTTGGGAGTTGGCAGTGCAGCTTGCGCTGTCTCTGCCTGGGGCGTGGGTGGCTCTGCCGGAGGCCTGGTGACCGTGGCCTGGGCAGGCGCCGAAAGCTGGTGCGGTGCTACGCCCCGTCGCACCGCATCAGCGAAGGAGAATGTGTTTCTTAACGCAATACGCCTTCTTGCATCTTTGAATGAAATGTTCTCTTTGGTTTTAAATGTAATGATCACTTTTTCTTTTTTCTTTTTTCAAGGACGGACACGTCCTGGAGTATGCGGCCTGTTCTCCTTCACAGTTAGCACAATGTGGCGCAGCGTCACAGTTTTCGGAAACGTGTTCCTTCGAAGCGCATTTCGCGCAAGTTTTGCGGCGCCGGCAACTCTGTGAGCCGTGGCCGAACCTCTGACAATTGAAGCATCTGCGGGGGTTGGGGATGTAGGGTCTTACATCTATTTTCAAGTAGCCGACTTCTATTGATTCAGGGAGTGTGTTGCTGTTGAACGTGAGGATAAGGTGTTTCGTGTCTATTTCCTTGTTTTCCTTCCGGATTTTGATTCGGTGAACGTCTATGACATCTTGGTCGGCGAGCCCTTCGAGCATTTCTTTTTCTGTTAGGTGTACGAAGTCGATTTCTGATATTACACCGCGGACAGTGTTCAGGGATCGGTGGGATGTGACGGAGACAGGAATGTCCCCAATGGACACAGTGTTTGACAGCTTTGAGTATTGGACATTGTCTCGGAGTTCAAGCAGCAAATCGCCACTGGACATTTTGGAAAGCTTGTAGCCAGGGCCTAGGGCTTCTGTCAAGGACTTGGATACTGTGAATGGTGACAAGATTCGTGCTGCACTACATGATATTTTGGGAAGTTCACTTTCCTTTTCTGGAAAAATTCAGCTGCTTCGTTCCGCCCTCTTTTGTTAGAGGGGCGATCATTTTGGAGGAAAGGAGGATCCATATAAAGTTGTGTTGTTCGGCCACGGTGCCAGCCACCCACCACGGAGCCCAACGAGGGGACGGGACAGGAACTTGCGAGCAAGTCCTACCCTCGCCAGCTGTACACCGCGACTATAACCTAATCCGACATAACCAAGACAGGTTAGCCACACAAGGTTAACCCTTGCCACCTACGAAAATCAGAAGTGAATAGAAGATAAAAGAAGACAGGACAGGTATAAATGAACAGAGTAAAGAGAAAGGCGCTAGGAGGAAGAGGACAGGAAAAGGTGGCTGCCGATTTCCCCCGGGTGGGTCAATCCGGGGGTGCCGTCTACGTGAAGCGGAGGCCAAAGAGGTGTGTTGCCTCCGCCGAGGGGCCATAAAGGTCCGAACACCCGGCATCGGCTCAACCCCCAGGTTCCTCTTTTCTTCGGACACGGCTAAGCCACACACGGCTACACGCGGGAGGGTCCAACCATCGTGTGCTCGGGTTCGTGATGTCGCAACACACCAAACGTCTGCTGACGCAGACGCCCCTGCAGGTCGCACTAGTATGGGTCAAGCAGTTTGCTTGATTCTAGGAAATGCAATAGGCGACGGTTTATCATTTTTTCGAAGACTTTGCAGAGACGGCTTGTTAGCGCTATCGGCCGATAACTAGATACAGACGATGGATCCTTCCCCTGCTTCAGGATAGGGATCACTATGGCCTCTTTCCAGGCAGAGGGGATCTCGCCGGAAGTCCATATAGAGTTATACAGACAGACAAGGGTTTTCCTCGTTTCAGAGGGCAGGTTCTTCAACATTTCATATAATATGCGGTGAGAGCCTGCGGCAGATTGGTTGCAACAGGCGACTGATGCATGAAGCTCTGCTAAAGAGAAAGGTAAGTTATAAGGGTCGTTCGCGGTGCTCTTTCGGTCTAGTTTTTGTTTTTCTATTGCTGCTTTGTATTTTGTAAAATCTGGAGAATAGTGCGATGAACTGGACACATGTTCAAAATGTGCACCCAGGTGGTTCGCTTGGTCTTCCAAGCTGTCGCCCTGTGTGTTTACCAAAGGGAGTGAATAAGTTTGTCGTCCTCTCTCCTTGTTAACCCTGTTCCAGACTTTGGCCTCATCTGCATACGAGCGTATACCTGATAAAAACTTCTGCCAACTCTCTCCTGGCCTGTCGGCGCGTTCTCCTGCCTTGTGACTTTATCTTCTTCAAATTGATAAGATTCTCCGCAGTAGGAGAATCGCGTAGCAACCCCCACGCTTTCTTCTGTTTCCTACGAACGTTCCTACATTCGTCGTTCCACCATGGCACACGGCGTTTGCATGCCGCACCACTTATTTCGGATATGCATTTAGAAGCGGCAACAATTATGAAGGAAGTAAAATATTCCACAGTAGCATCAATTCCTAACGAAGACATGGTGGCCCAGGAGATACTACAAGTAAGAGTTCGAAATTTCTCCCAATCGGCTGTATCAATCTTCCATCGAGGGGCTTGTGGTGAAGGCTCAGTTTTGGTTGTTCGCAGTAGTATTGGGAGGTGATCGCTCCCGTAAGGATTTTTGGTAACTTCACATTTAAGTTCAGATAATAGAGATGGGGAAGGTATGCTAAGATCAATAGAAGAAAAGGTTCTGTTTGCGAGACACTAAAATGTAGGTTCCTTCTTGTTCAGGAGACACCCGCCAGAGGAGAAAAGAAATTGTTCAACAAGACGACCTCGCGCATTGATACGAGAGTCGCCCCACAGGCTGCTGTGGGCATTGAAATCGCCAAGAACAAGATAGGGTTCTGGCAATTCGTCTATAAAGGACTGAAATTCATGTATATGTAAGTGGTGTTTTTTCGTGTTTATGAATGTGGCGGTATGTAAAGTGAGCAGGTGGTGATGAGTTTGTTTAGAAGAACAAGCCGAACTGCCGCTGCTTCAAGGGGCGTTTGTAGCTGCAAACGTTGACATGCTATGCTTTTGTGGATTACAATGGCAACACCGCCTGTTGATGCGAGAGCATCATCGCGATCTTTACGAAACGTAACATACTGTCGGAGAAAGTTTGTATGTTTCGATTTTAAGTGCGTTTCCTTTACACACAGCACTTTTGGATTGTGTTGGTAAAGAAGTTCTTGGACATCGTCGAGGTTCCTAGGAAGGCCTCTGACGTTCCATTGTATGATTTGTGTATCCATACTGAAAGTAAATTGGTGCTGTGTGTACTAAAAAAGGAAATGTTGCTTTAGATTACAGAGCCCTTTCCAGGCCCCGTAACTCGGGATTTGTCCTTTCTGAAGCGGTCGAGAGAGCCTCGCCGCTCCTTAGGCGCTTGGTGCGCCGTCGGGATGGGTGTAGTGTCCATTGTCTCTTGTGAGGCGCCGGACACGCTCTCTCTCGAGCGAGAAGTTTCGCGAGAAAGTCTCGCCGCGAAGGACGAGACATTTGCGCCTACCAGCCGGGAGGTCGAAAGGGCTGACTTTGGGCCTGAGCTGCGCCGGCTGTTGCCAGCGCTGGCAGGGGCCGGTGAGGGTGCGGCAGCCTTGACTGCACCCACCGTGGGAGCTGCTGGTGGGCCTGCGGGTTCACTACGCGTAGCGCAGGCTGCCACCGAGGACTGTTGCGGTGCCGGCAACCCTGAGGTAACCGGGCCTGTTTGCTGGTTGGGTGGAGTGGACTTCGCTACTTCCACCCTGGGGGCAGGAGCCACAAGCGACGGCTCGCTGCACGCGGGCTGGGCAGGTGGCAGTAGCCGCTGCGCCGCTGCCCCTTGACGCGCCGCATCAGCGTAAGTGGTCGTGTGGAATGGTGCGCACCTTTTGCGTGCTTCCCTGAATGATATGTTTCCACGGACTTTCAGTGTTAGAATTTCTTTTTGATAGAACTACGCTGGATGGTCACCATCGCAATTAACGCAGTGAGGTGTGGCCTCGCCATTGTCTGAGGCATGGCCTTGTACTCCACACTTGGCAAAGCTGAGTCGGCCACGGCAGCTCTGCGAGCCATGGCCGAATCTTTGGAATTGGTAGCATCGCCTAGGATTTGGTATGTGTGGTCTTACTGCTATCTTTGTGTAGCCTGTTTCAATGCTTTGTGGCAAGACGCTTAATTCAAAGGTAAGTATCATGTGTTTCGTGGGAATTTCTTTGTTGTCCCGTCTCGTTACGATGCGCTGCACATTCGTGACGTTTTGCTCCTTCCAACAACTCGGTTTCAAATAGGTCGATGAGGTCTGCTTCAGATACTACCTCCCGTACTGTGTTCATGGACCGATGCGGTGAAACGGTAACTGCGACATCACCAAAAGTATCAAGATTGCCGAGTCTGTGGTGTTGCTCTTTATCACGTAGCTCAAGCAGAAGGTCCCCGCTTCGCATTTTGCTGACTTTGTAGCCAGGGCCTAGCGTGTTGGTCAAGGTTTTCGCAACTACAAATGGGGATATGGTTCTCGCTAGTCTTTCAGTTCTTTCACTATGTACTACTTGATATCGTGGGAAAATGTCTTTAGGCCGGGTCAACAAATTCAAAATCTCATCGGTGCGTCCCCTCTTCTGAGGGAGACGATCAAGAAGCCGAGGAAAAGCGGGCGTTCCCATAAAAATTTGGTGTGCTTCGGCATTATTGGCAGCCACCCACCACGGAGCCCAACGAGGGGACGCTGCAGCACTTCACGTGTAAGGCTGCAGGCGCCAGCCGCACATTCCCGCTATAACCTTATATATAAACCCAAGAGAGGGCACCTACACAAGGTTAACCCAAGCCGCCTATGAAAAGTGAGAAAGTAACAGAAGAGAAGAGGTGACAGGACAGTGAGGACAGAAAAATAGAGAAGAAAAAGATCGGAGAGGGGGATAGGAAAAGGCGACCAGCCGATTTCCCATTGGTGGGCCAGCGCAGGGGTGCCGTCTACGTGAAGCAGAGGCCAAAGAGGTGTGTTGCCTCCGCCGAGGGGCCATAAAGGTCCAAGCACTCAGCATTGGCTGAACCCCCAGGATCCCCTTTTCCCAGGACACGGCTAAGCCGCGCACGCTACACGCGGGAGGGTCCAACCCTCATGTGCTCGGGTACGTGGTGTGGCAACACACCAAATGCCTGCTTCCCAGACGCCCCTGCGGGGAGCCGTGGCCAGAGGTGTGTCCTATGGCTGACGAAGGATTTCATGAACAATTCACAAATACTGAAATGAGAAAAACTTCACTTCACTTCACTTATTACCTTAAAGACCCCCAATTTGGGGGTATTACATAAGGGGCGGGTACACGTATACAAAAGAAGTTATTGGTTAAATATGATAGTTATATAATCAGAAAATGTAGAAGAGCAGGTGGTTGCAGTGACGTTGTGTGTTAGGCCATTCCATTTTATGGCCGAGTGAGGAAAGAATGATGCAGCAAATGTTGTTGTATGAGCACGTAAACGGGCATTTTGCAGGGGATGATCAATGCGGAGTGAAATGCGTGCCGGAGGGCGGATGTAGGGCGGAATACGAAGTTAGCTGAAAATGAATTTAAGGAACAAGCACATATTGGCGATTCAACGACGGCAAGCAAGATTTGTTAGACCGGACTTTTCTTTTAAGGCCAAGATATATTCCGGCGCAACGCGCGCACACGGCCACGCGCGGCGCGGTTAAGCAACGCCGGTGAAAAGTGCACGAGTTAGTCTGGCGTCACGGCGTAGACGGCGTGCCCGGCTGCGTCAGGCGCGCTCAGCGCCGCCGGCGCGGATTCTATTTCACGCTGCTGCCGCTAGACCAGAATGCACTGCACGCAGTAGGGGCAGCGGGCAGAAGGCAAAATGGCGGCTTGCGGCGCTTGCAGTGAAAGCGCGGCTGTGGTTTTCACAACGTCCTTGGACAATGACAGCGCAAGTGAGGATGCACTTACTCAACGCCTGCTGGAAGGAATTCGCAGCCATCCATGTGTGTATGATATCAGACGAATGGACTACCGCGACACTGAGCGGCAGAACAACGCATGGGACGCTATACGAAAGCAGTGCGGTCTCGCCACAGGTAAGCTGCATTTCATATTTATTTTTGGTTGCAGTGGACAGTTGTCGCAGTGTAGCTTGTCTAATTCTTGTCGTCCTTTTTTGCGTTAGTTGACCTGTGCCTGAAATTATGGAAGAGGCTGCGAGACCGCTTCAACCGACAAAGAAGGTTAATCGAGCAGACGAAGAGGAGCGGGTCCTGGTATGTAGCCAAGCGCACGTGGGAGTTCCTCTCCGCAATGGAATTTTACAAAGACTGCGGGCGTATGAGACCTTGAGTATTTTAGTGAATACTTTGGGAGTACTTTATGAGCAATTCTCGGTCGCTGCACGAATGTTACTTAGAATCAAGAACTTCTTGCCCTTTCGCAGCCTTTTAGCTAGAGGTTGAAGTTTTCGGTGCTTATTTTTGAGAAAATTCCGCGGATGTTTTTTTTTCACTTACAAAAATTAGCTGTTTATCGGCTGTTATTTTATCCCAATTACACGATATTTGGAGTTTATTTTTCGTCTTGTGAATTATAGAGCATTTTAAAGGTACACTCGATTTCGTCCTTCAATTTCTTTTTTTCCATTTTTTGGGGGTGGGGAGGGGGGCGTTGCTGTTTTTGCGATACAGAAAACAGGGAACTCTATTTATATAACTTACATCTGCGAATTTCAGCCTACAGCTTTGAGGAATGTGGCTGATATTGTCGTCAACAACACTGCTGAAACACGACGGCTATCTCTACGTGTCTTGACACAATCAGTACACGGCTGAGGTAATAATGAGCAGTGACAGGATTTTTTACGCATTGTTTTATTGCTTGCGCTAGAACGCGTCCTATTCTGACAACCGTTAAACAGTTGTATTGCTTCATCTAGAGGTCGTGTGTCGCTGCAGTAAGCTTTAATTTTATTCTGTCAGAATTACGCCTTTATAACAATGAAATTATCATGTAAGAACTGTATTGATATGTGACTTTTAGACATTCGGATGTGTTTTATGCTGCTTATGTGCCGATAACATTGCAATTCGAGTTGTCTGCTTTCGTGTAAGCACACTCTTGGCAAGAGTGCTCGCAAATATTTCTAAAGCTTTCTGAATATTTTGAGCTGCATGCTTCACAAGAAGGAGCGGCCAGCCAGGACAGCACGACGGAGGAGCTGTTGAATACCATGTGCGGCACCGCCAGTGTGTCACCTTTGCCCTCTGAGGACAGTTTCGACCAGGAGCAAGCAGACCAAGCGGACCAGTAAATCGTTGAACAGGTTCTCTACAGGCTGCTCAACGCACTACTGTTGGGACAGTGCCTTCAAGTGTTCAGAAAAGCGCAAAAATAATGATGCTTTTGATCAGCAGCTTCTGAGTCACCTAAAGAAAAAATGACACAAAATGAGGCATTTGTCCTTTCTATTGGTTTGACATTAGACAGGCTGGCCAAGCAACTAGCAGTTAAGTGCAAAGCTCGGTTAATGGAGGTAATTGCCGAGTTTGACATTTAATCTCTTTTAAAAAATATGCAGCAGCTACCTTCATTGATCCTGTTAACTCCTGTTAAAAAACGGGCCATCATTACGTAGTTATTTTTCACGTACAATGAGTCTGCAGAAGCACTGTGCCATAATTTTTATCCCATTGCATTTATCAAGATGCGCGAGATTGCACTTGTTTACCAAGAGCGTAGTTGCAGCTGCACTGACGTTTGCATTTCTACCCTAAATCAAGCAAATGTATTTTCATTTGCCTTGACATTTCATTCAAAGCAACCTTTTTACAGTAGCCTAATTGATTACTTTCACATTTTTTAATGAAACGTAGCCATGCTGCTTTCATTCCATCAATCTATATGTAGTTTTCTTTGATGGCAGCCTGAATGAGATTGCATTTCGTTTTTTTTTTGTTTTGTTTTGAAAGTTCACTTGCAGTATCTGTGCATGTACGGTGCAGCTTAAGCTGGAGGGTGAAAGTACCTTCGTATACTCACATGTGCTAGTATATCAAAGTGCAATCCATACTTTCCTTACACTTGGTTGCAACACCGTGTTGCATTTCAAAGGAATATTTTTGTCTGACTCCGAAGTGCCAGAGCCATCGTAGGCAGGTCTTTTGTACATTTTTCTTTGTAAATTTGTGACTGAACTAGCGTGAGTGAGATCACACTACTTATTCGTGTGTGCAGACAGCTTGTGTTATTACTATACGATAAGGCTGCATCATTATGTTGGATTTAAAAGAGTGTACTATGTGCCTTGAAGTGCCATATGTGTGATATCATTTTAATACATTTTTACTCATGTGTACCTGCTAGGGTAATTCGCAATACATTGACACTCATATGTGCAGGTGTAGCTCTTATTTTCCTTGCCCTTGGCTGCAGCCTCATGCGGTATTTTAAACAGCACAATCCTCATTGTGCCTTGAAGTGACAAATATATTTTAGTAACGTCTTTTTACACATAATTTTTACGGAACTAACGCGATTCAGATCAGGTTTACATATTCGCAAGTGTACTTTGCTTGCATTTTCCTATGCAAGGCTGCATGCAGCCTCATGTTGTAAAGAGTGCAATAGATATGCGTCTCTTTGTGTCGAGTGACAAAGCTATTCCAGTCAGGATTTTATTACATTTCGTTTTTACATGTTTTGTACTGAACGAACATGATTGAGATTGTTTTGCGTACTGTCGCGTGCAGTTTGTTCGTATTTTCCTGTATAAGGCTCCAGTGTCATGTTGGATTTAAAAGAGGATAATATGCTTAGAATGACAAAAAGTAGAGCTAGTCGTCAGAGATTCATCGCAGCAAAAGATAAGGCGGGGCAGACACGGACGCAAGAGAAGAGAAAACGACGGAAGGTCGTACATGTCTTTACACGCAGTTTGATGTGTCGTTTTCTCTTGTGCCTGCGTCTGCACGCCTAACTTTATTCTTCGATGAGGGCAGTATATTGCTCTTTTTGCCTTGGAATGAGGAGCCTATCCTAGTCAAGTTATTTTCTTCATTTGCTTTGAAAGTGTTCTGCAGCATAAGCCCAACTTAGATTGTTCGCGCTGCAGTTTCTATTTTATCACCCATTGCTTTATGATTACCTACCTGTCTGAAAACTTGCTGCGAGTATTTCGCTACTGCTATGTGTGGAAACTAAACCTTGTCATGTACTGTGCACACCAACAGTCATACCACTGTTGCGACACTTCAAAATCAATAAAGATGAAGCTTATAGGCTTCGAAGTTTATATATTTTGAATATACGGTATATGTTTGAGCAAGTAAACCAAGTAGCTGGGGTTACATTATACATATTTTTACACAGCAGCAATGTACACTAAAACATAAACGAACACAAGATCGGCCAAAATATAAAAGGGATTTAGCAGTGCTAAAGCAGTAAAAGTAAACCTGACTGAAGCACACAATACAGATACAAATTAACGGTGTCACATACTATTATTGCAACTGTTGACAGCCTCGTGCAAGATTTATACCAAATAGAGACAAAAGAAAAAATATCACCGATGCAGAAAACATCAACCCCATGAGAACAATTAAAATTACAACACACACCTAACATATAAAGAACACTGTACAAAATCTTGAAATATCCAGGAGTCACTCATTTCCGCCTAATTACTTTAGCCTGCCATGGCAGAGAGCCTGCTGCAGACAAGAAGCAATTTGAAATTTAGTCTCTGAGTGACATGGCTGCAGGGAGAAGATCGTTTACTTCTCGCCATACACTGAGTCACCATATCCTGCAGAGCAGTACGCCGAATCTACCATTAAGAAGTTGTGCAAGTACACTGCTTCCTTCACTATGTCAGTGAGCAGCTCAGGCTGTCCCGTGACAGTGCCTGGAAAAGCCCTCCACCGCGACACGAGGATTCCAAATGCGTTCTCAACGCATCTTCTCGCCCTTGATAGACAATAATAAAAATTATTTTCCTGTCGTCCAACTGCCTTCCCGGGTACGGACGAATTAGATATGTGGGCAACGGAAATGCTGCGTCACCTACCATAAAAGCTGGCCACCCATTGACTGCTGTAGGGAGCTCTAAACTTCCATGCTCAAGAACGTCTCTAATGCAGCTGTCATTAAGGAAAGCACCATCTGAAGACCTTCCTTGGGCAACGACTTCGGCAAGAGTAAACCGGTAGTCGGCATCAGCCACGGCAAGCAGAACAATGAAGCAGAAACCTTGCTTGCCGTCTAAGCTTCCGACAACATTTGGAAAATTCCACTTAGAGCTATATGCTCGGGGAATTTTATCCCAATCAGCACCTGCTGGAGGCTTCAGGGCGAGCGGCGATAGGCAGTCCCATATCGCCGGGAGCGTTTCTTGATGAAGTATGGTGTTTAATGGCGCAATGGCCAAGTATGGCCAAAGAGCGCCATGCCAGTGTTTGTGAGTTTGCAGTGGAGTGATGAATTCTGAGAAATAGATGAGGCGTGGCTGTAAAGGGGCCTAAAAATAATCGCTGTAAAGTGCGTAAAATATACATGTACTAAAATCATGGCAATGACTAATGAGGTGTACTATGCAATGAAGAATGCATTGAGAAAGAATGACACGGTATTTAAAATATTTAAGATGCAGTAATTGGCAAGAAGCACAACTGCCTAGACAGAGCCCTTGAACCACAAGGGCCTGGAGGCGTGTGCTATAAAAAAAAACTATCACAGCGGCATCCTCTAGAGAGAGGATGCGCTATGAACTTGTTGGACTAATAACATGAAGCACAACATCGCTCAAAAAGCCAAGGATTGCATTGGCATTAAAAAGTGGTTCTTCACCAATAAACATCATGGGATGAAGAGGGATACGACAGCGGTATGCTACAGGACAATGTTTTCTCTCCGGTTCGGCTACCCGACACTCCAGCAGGACGTGGAGGACGGTCAGCCTCTCACCAGCATCTACCACAGGTTGGTGGTTCATCACCAGTAAGCAAAAAATTGTGGGTGCCGTAGGTGTGTCCTATTCTGAGACGGCAGAATATGACGTCAATTCGTCGTGTTTTCGTAGCTGAGGGCCGGAGACCTAACGGTGGTTTAATCATGTGAAGTTTATTACTTCTTTCAGTGTCCCACAAGCGTTGCCAGTGGCTTCGCAGTTTCTTTCGCAAGAAAGGTTTCAAGTCTGTTGCAGGAACAGCTACTGTATGATTACTAGTGTGTGATGTCGCTGATGTGGCCATTTGGTCTGCTTGCACATTACCCTCAATGCCTCTATGGCCCGGCACCCAGCATATTATTACATGCTGGTTTGCTACATACGCTCTGCATAGGGCGGAATAGAGCTCAATGAGTACAGGATTTTTGTGCTTGCAGAGTGACATCAGGGCTTTCACAACGCTTAGAGAGTCTGTAAATATAACTGTTGTTTGAAGTTTTGGTTTCGTTATATGATTCACAGCCGACAATAGTGCATAGGCCTCAGCCGTAAAGATACTTGTTTGCGGGTGGAGTACACCGGATTCCGAGAAAGATGGGCCGACGGCTGCATAAGAAACCCCGGCATGTGATCTAGAAGCGTCTGTGTAAAACTCTGTACATGAGTACTTGGATTGAAGCTCTAGGAAATGCATTTTAATCTGTGCCTCTGGAGCGTATTTCGTGACCTCTACGAACGATGTGTCACACTCTATGATCTGCCACTGCCACGGCGGTAACAGTTTAGCAGGAGACATAGGTCGATGTTCAAGCAATGGAACACCCATTTGCTCACTAAGATTCCTTTCACGTAATGAGAACGGTTTTCTCGCTGCAGGTCGGTTATGGAAGAGTGTAGCAGCGGTCATATCGTTTATGGTGGAATAAGAAGGATGTTCATTCTTTGCTTGTACTGTCAGAAAATACGTGAAACTGCTATATGAACGCTGCAGATGGAGTGACCACTGGTTCGACTCTACATAGCGGCTCTGGATCGGGCTTGTTCGGAAAGCACCGGTTGCGAGGCGGATACCTAAATGGTGAGCGGGGTCTAGTATTTTTAATGCACTTGGCGTTGCAGAGTTATAAACTATAGCTCCCTAATCAAGGCGTGAGCGGACAAGACTGTTGTACAAGTTTAGGAGGCATTTTCGATCACTACCCCATGTTGTGTGCGAGAGAATTTTTAAAAGGTTCATAGTCTTCAGACACTTTGTCTTCAGATATTTAAGATGGGGGATGAAGGTAAGCTTAGAGTCCAGAATTATGCCCAGGAATTTATGTTCACTGCTCATGGATAGTTCCTCTCGATTGATCGTGAGATTTGTCACCGGTGTCACGCCTCTTTTGTTTGAGAAGAGTATGCATGTACTTTTCTGTGCGTTTATTTTGAACCCATTTACATCCGCCCATTTAGACAATTTATGTAATCCAAGCTGCACCTGCCGTTCACAGATAGCGATGTTACATGATTTGAAACCTATCTGTACGTCATCGACATACACAGAATAAAACATGCTGTGTGGAATGACTGTATGCAGGGAGTTCATTTTTACAATGAAAAGTGTGCAACTAAGTACACCCCCTTGCGGCACGCCAGCCTCCTGGGTGAATGTTCTAGATAAAGCATTGCCCACTCTTACGCGAAACGTGCGGTTAGACAAGTAGCTTTCGACTGTGTTAAACATATTACCGCGGACCCCCATCGCAGAGAGATCTCGCAGAATCCCGAAGCGCCATGTCGTGTCGTACGCTTTCTCTAAATCTATAAATACAGAAAGTAAAAACTGTTTATGAATAAACGCATCTCTGATGTTTGCCTCGATGCCAACAAGGTGGTCTATTGTCGACCTACCTTCTCGGAATCCACATTGGAAGGGGTCTAGTATTTTGTTATTTTCTAGGAAACTAATTAAACGCCGGTTTATCATTTTTTCATACAGCTTACACAGGCAGCTTGTTAGAGCTATTGGCCTGTAGCTGCTGGCTAAGGACGGGTCTTTGCCTTGTTTAAGTACCGGGATGACTATGGCTTCTTTCCATGAGGACGGAATACAGCCAGCCGTCCACATGACATTAAAAAGAAACAGGAGTGTTGTCAGTTTTTCGGGGTGTAAGTACCTAATCATTTCGTACATGATACGATCGCCACCTGGCGCCGAGTTGTTACAACAAGCGAGAGATGCTTTAAGTTCGGCTAAGCTAAATGGTTGATTGTAAGCCTCACTCGAAGAACCTTTGCGGTTAAGAGGCTGCCGCTCTTCGCGTTCTTTGAACTTCAGGAAAGTGTCTGTATAATGCGATTCACTTGATACATATTGAAAGTATTCACCTAGACAATCCGCCTGGTCTTCCAGGCTATCACCTTGGCTACTTACTAAGGGTAGAGGATGTGACTCCCGGCCTATTAGTTTATTTACCCTGTTCCAGACTTTTGTTTCGTTGGTGTATGAATTTATACTGGAAATGTACCTTTCCCAACTCTCTCTCTTTGCACGTCGACGCGTTCTTCGGCCCTGTGACTTTGCTTGTTTAAAATTTATCAGGTTTTCAGCTGTTGGGGAGTTGCGAAACAATCCCCAGGCTTTGTTTTGCTTTTTACGTGCTTTCTGGCATTCATCATTCCACCAAGGCAGGCGACGTTTATTAGCTAGTCCATTAGTTTGTTGTATGCACCTTTCAGCAGCGTCAATGATAAAACCTGTTATATACGCCATAGCATCGTCTATGTTAAAAGAGGCAATGTCATCACGGCTTAAATATGTTATTTGTAGGAAAAGTTCCCAGTTAGCCGAGTCAACCTTCCATCGGGGAACGTGTGGCGAGCATCTATCATGTTCTGTTAAGCCTAGCATAATCGGGAAGTGGTCGCTCCCAAAGGGGTTCTTGAGAACAGACCACTCCAGGTATGGCATTAGTGTACTCGATGCTATACTTAAGTCAATGGATGATGTGTTATGTGTAATGCTGTAATACGTAGGCTCTTTCTTGTTAAGTAATGATGCGCCTGAAGAAAACAGAAAATTTTCAATCAGGCGACCTCTCGCATCGCAACGTGAGTCTCCCCACAAAGTGTTATGTGCGTTGAAATCTCCGACAACTATGTATGGCTCCGGAAGTTCATTTATGTAGTTTTGGAATTCGGTTTTATGTAGTTGATAATTGGGAGGGATGTATATAGAGCTGACAGTGACCAGCTTGTCAAAGAACACCCCTCGGACAGCAACTGCCTCTTGGCGCGTACGAAGTTTTAGTTCCCGGCAGGCAACACCTCGGTCGACAACAATAGCCACACCACCGGAAAACACGACTGTGTCATCGCGGTCCTTACGAAAAATGGCGTATTGTCGGAGAAAATCTGTTTGCGTGTGTTTCAGGTGTGTTTCTTGGACACACAGCACCTTTGGATTATACTTATGTAGGAGTTCTTTGATGTCATCGAGATTGTGGAGGAGTCCTCGGACATTCCACTGTAATATTTGTGTATCCATGTTGAATGTGGGTTTTGTGCTGTGTGTTAAGAAAGAGTAATTACTTCACAGAGCCCTTTCCGGGCGCCGTGATGCGGTGTTTTTCTTGTTTGGAGCGATCGCGAGACTCTCGAGGCTCCTTAGGCGCAAGTGGCGCCGTCTGGCTAGTTGTGTCCATAGCCTCTTGTGAGGTGCTGGACACGCGCTCTTGCGAGCGGTTGGTTTGACGAGAAGGCCTCGCCTCGAGAGACGAGGCCCTCGAGGCCACCAGCCCGGAGGTCGATGGCCCCTTCTTGTGAGTTGGCGGAGCAGCGCTAGCTGCAGCCGCCGGGGGGGGGGGGGGGGGGGCGGATGGCGTCACTGCCGGCTCACTGTGTGCGGGCCGGACAGCCGCCGGAAGCCGTTGCGACGGTGCCCCCGGACGCGCCACTTCGGCAAATGTGTTTTTTGACAGGTAGGATACCCGCCTGAGTGCCTCCTTGAACGTTAGATTTTCCTTTACTTTAATCCTAACAATTTCTTTTTCTTTTTTCCAGGATGGGCACGACCGCGAGTATGCGGTGTGCTCCCCATCACAGTTCACACAATGTAGCGAGTTTTCACAAGACTCAGATGAGTGTTCATGAGCACTGCATTTCGCGCATGTTTGCCGGCCTCGGCAGTTCTGAGAATTGTAGCCGAATCGCTGGCATTTAAAGCATCTGAGAGGATTTGGAACGTATGGCCTGACACGAAGTTTGATGTATCCGGCCACGATGGACTCGGGCAGGACACTTCAGCCGAAAGTGAGCACCAGGTGCTTAGTCTTGATTTCTTTCCCGTCGCGCCTCATCTTAATTCTTTTAACGTTTATTACATTATGCTCACTGAAGCCCTCCAAGAGTTCAGCCTCGGTTAGCTCCATTAAATCATCATCTGAAACAACGCCGCGCGTGGTGTTCATAGTACGGTGTGGTGTCAGTGTTATTGGGATGTCCCCAAATGACACTAATTTCGGCAGTTTTTCGTATTGTATCTGATCGCGGAGCTCTAGAAGCAGATCACCGCTTGCCATTTTTGATGCTTTGTAACCTCGGCCAAGAACTTCAGTCAGAGACTTCGAGACAAGGAAGGGTGAGATCATTTTCACTGTCTTTTCAGGCTTATCAGAATGGATGACGTGAAATCGTGGGAAGTTTTGTGCTCTGTTGCCAAAAAAATGAAATACATCTTCGGTGCGCCCTCGTTTTTGAGGGCGATCAGGGAGTTTAGGAAAGGCACTGTCCATGAGTATAGCTGGGATTTTTGGCAGCGATGCCAACCACCCACCAAGGAGCCCAACGCGGGGACGTGACAGGAGTTCCTGTAATCGGAATCCTGCCAACGCCAGTTGTACATCACTGCTATAACCAAATACAGCATAACCAAGACTGGCTAGCCACACAAGGTTAACCCTTGCCGCCCAGAAATTTGGAAGTGAAGAGAAGATAATAGGAGACAGGAAAGAAGAGACAGTGAAAGAGAAAGAAAAAGTGTTGAGAGGGGGACAGGAAAAGGCGACTGCCGATTTCCTCCAGGTGGGTCAGTCTGGAGGTGCCGTCTATGTGAAGCAGAGGCCGAAGAGGTGTGTTGCCTCCACCGGGGGGCCTTAGAGGTCCGAACACCCGGCATCGGCTCAACCCCCAGGATCCCCCTTTTCCCAGACACGGCTAAGCCGCGCACGACTACACGCGGGAGGGTCCAACCCTCATGTGCTCGGGTACGTGGTGTCGCAACACACCAAACGCCTGCTGACGCAGACGCCCCTGCGGGGAGGGAGCGTTTCTTTTAAAATTCCAGCAACCGTTGTGGCGTGCATACAGTAGCTCATTGCGATGTCTTGCAGTGAGGCACCTGTTGCCAGAAACCTGGAAAATCATCAATAGTAAAATAAGTTCTCATGATATTTGATGCAAACTTTCTCGAATGTTATGTTACAATACCTACTTCAACGCCCTTATGCATTAAAATTTATAAAACTTCAATAAAAGGTAACAGTACACAATAAAATATGACAGATATGAATTGTTATGCTCAGGGGGCGTCAGAACAATGAACTCACGCTAAAGTCACTGCCAGCCTTTCGGCAGGGCGTATCGGTCTCCTGTGGTTAGGTGCTCTCGTATACAAAGCTCAACAGGTGATCGAACATCGCCTTGGTCATTCTGCGAAAATAAGCATTTTGTGTGAGTCACATTGATTACATTTATCGCCCCCAATATTCCACTGCGTGATATAATGGTAGCCGTAGTAGAGGGCTCCGCATTAATTTCGACCACATGCATTACAGCGCACGCATTAAAACGCAACCACATGGGCGTTTTTGTATTTCGCCTCCACCGAAATGCGGCCCCCACGACCGGGAGCAAAACTCAACTGAGCCATCTGCAAGCCTGCTGACACGATTTTTTTAGCGTTTCCTGTGTTCTAACAATGGCACTTTTCAACACAAATGCAGGTCACAAAGAAAGGCCTATCGCGGATAATGCAGAGACAGGTGTAAACAAACAGCATTATGCCTTACCTGAAATACTTAAAAGTGGTACTCAGGGTCCACTTGGCAGAGCTCCTGCACTAGCTGGTGGTAGTCGCCGAGTTGAGGGCGCTTGTGAATAAGCTCTGGTATGTTACGGTATCTACATGTTCCGCTTCCGCTTTTGACATAGCGGAAGCACTAGCAATACATGGCTTGCACCGACATCACATCCGGTCACCGTGAGATGCTTGTCGGCCATGCTGACGAACCGCTGCGGGGCCACTCCTTGCTTACCGTCGCTTCTGTCAGCTCGCATCGTGTTGGTTCGCGACCACACGCAGCTTCAATATGGTTTCCTGCGAAGTCGTTGGCTGCTCCAGCCATAGCGACAGCTAGGCGAAAGCCTACTAACATGAACTTCTTCCGCATTCCGAAGATCGTACGTCGTATATAGGTGCGAGCTCTCTGAGAGGCTCAGCACAAATCGGCGCACGTTGTGGCTGGCTGGCATTAATCGAGCCATCTGGATCCCTAGAACCCCCATTTACGTGTGTGGGGAGCGCACTTCATGACAGGTAAGAGGCTTGTGCCATGAACTAAATGTTCGCGAAAACGTGGGAAGGAAGGACTACACCCTGAACAAAGACTATTCTGGACACGCATGGCGGCTGCACGGCCGCCATTATCCGCCATCTTGGCTGTCTTATTGGCTGTCCAGAGGTCACGTGTTTTGAAATTTGTGCCGGGAAACGGAAGTTCTGCAAAATGTAATTTTGCGTTTTCGTCAGAATGACGAAACGTGACGTGAAGCTGCATGTTTTATCGTCTAATACTTTTTGTGGTCCTTGGCACCTATATTGCGACTTTAGCGCTTTAAAAAGAAAGTGAACGGTAGCGTGCAGAAGCCCGTGCAATGCATCTCCAATTTCGAGAATATGAGGTGGCGTTCCAAGATAGCCGGCATGTCAGCTTGTTGATTGGCTGAAGGAATATGCCGTGAAGAGCGTCACAGGAGGGGCCGTTTCGTAAACGTCAATTTGACGTTGCGTGACGTTGCGCTGTGCCGCCATTGCAGAGATTTTCCGCCATAATTTGTGGTACGACGAGCCGCGCGAATTATGGTAATGAGCGGCCATATGCAATGACAGTCGAGAGGCATGCGTATCGCCGCATTTTCCCTGTCATTTGGGGCCATGAAAATCTTTTGTTCACAATGCGTACTCGTAGCATTTGCATGGCTCTCGGGTGGTGTTGGCATTCGTGTTTTGAACCGTCATTTTCATTAAAAACACGTTTATTTGAAATAAAATTGGTTGAAAGTAGCAAACTGTCTGCGACTTCTTGCACTTTTCACTACTGCGTTTGTATCGTAATCAATATTAATGACTGTTCGTGTCATCAAAGGCTATGAAAACGGTCACTTTCTAATTTATAAAAAGAAATGTACGCAAGGCGGCGCCTTGAAGTTTCCTCTCGCGGTGCGAGTAAGCAGTGAAGTGCACAAGAGATGGCAGTGCCGGCGCTTGCGTCGTATTGCGTCGCGCAAGCGGATACCTGTGTCGCGCGTAACGCTATCGATGATGTTCGGCCGCTTCTCAGCCAGACGAGTCGGGCTGAGTCACTTGCGTTTCACGAGATAGCGATAACGCGGCCTAGAGCGTGCGCTGATCATCAGTGGCAGGTCACGTATGCTGTCTCAGGGTAGAAAGCAAGTGTGGGCGCCAATATACGATGACTCATTCCATTCCCCGAGGACACGCATCCTAGCTAATGAACAGACGACGGAAGCGAGAAACGACTTTTATGGAATAATCGTACGCTTTGAGCTAGCTGCTTTATTTTTACTGGCGAGGAAAACTGTTTTCCTTTATCAAGAACGCTAGGTTCAATGCCTACATTACAGTTTCTTAGGCCAAACGTCAAATTTGCGTCACGTTACGAAAGCAAAACGGGGCCATCAGCGCCATTTTGTAAGCGTCGCGCCTACGTCACGCCTCGAAGAAAATGGCGGACTGTCGAGAATAGCGGCTAAGTGAATTTTTTTTTATTCGCAGGGATGCGATCCGATTTGTTCGATAGCACGAGCCCAGACTTGGGCCCGTCGCTGCATCTCGGTATAGCATTAGGCAAGCAGATGCGTATCGTCACGAGCTCAGCGAGCAACGACGGCAGAGATAGCGGCGTGCCGAGGCCGAGGCAGCCGAGCCGGCTGCGCGGGAACAGCCGTGCTGCGTTCATTTCTTCCAAAGTCACAAAGCTGGAGGAGTAAACTAGATACTTTACGATATCCCCGTGGGTCACTTCAGCGAACACACTCACGTCTATTGTCCTGTCGACGCCCGGTCGCAGCGTGTACGGGTCCATACCGTCGCACATTTGCACCTTTTCTTCATAGCATACGCGCGCCGATCCCACAAGTAGCCTGTTTTGAATGATGATGATGATGATGATTAAATTTTATTGGCGCAAGGGCTTCTAAGGCCAAAGAGCGCCAGGGCCTGTGTCTTGGTTTATCAAATTGTGAGTTTAAAACTATGATTTAAAATAAAGGCTGTAAAGAGGCCTACGCCTAAGACAGATGTCTATAGATATTAGTGCATCGATTTTAAAATAATTACTAACACAAATATAAGATCTTAGCGGCGTTGCGTACCGGCACACATGTTTAATGATTGTGGATAGTCCGAGTCCCTTGCAGTACAATTCTTGCTTACGCAAGAAGTGGGAGGGCTGAGACATAATTTAGTGCATCAGATTGTACCTCACCTGTGAGGCGCAATCTGACGGTTAGGATGGAATGAGATGCTGACTAGAAAATTAACTTGCGCAAGATAATTAAGCACTCTTTTAAAGTTAAAAAGTGCGTCATCTGATAAGAACATCGAGGGATGGGGTGGTATATGGTGTGTATAAAGTTCCTTAAAATGAGCGACTCTCTCTCGGTGAAGTTCAGGACATTGAATAAGGACATGTAGAACAGTTAGGTTCTCACCGCAGCGTGTGCACGTCGGTGGGTCAGTTGCAGTCAAGAGGTATTTATGTGTGCTATAAGTATGTCCTATTCGGAGTCGTGCCAGGGTGACTTCGGTGAGTCTATCAAGCTTCAGTGGGAAAGGTTTTGTTAACTGCGGTTTAAGCAGGTGCAGCTTATTTTCAGCTTCCTTGTCCCATTCAGCTTGCCAATGATTACGGAGCGCCTTTCGTACCGCAGGTTTCAGGTCTACACCAGGTACCGAGCCTACATCAATTGTGTCCCGATGAGCCGCTTCTCCAGCATTTTTGTCCGCCGTTTCATTGCCTGCGATCCCAGAGTGGCCTGGCACCCAGCATACGATAATGGCAAGGTTTAGTTTATAAGCTACATGAATGTGTTTAAGGAGCTCGTTTAATACAGAGTTTCGGCTTGCTTTACCACAGGACAGGGCTGTGACAACGCTTAAAGAATCTGTATATATTATAGACTTTTGTATCTTGTGCTGTACTATGTACTCAACAGTGATCAGAATACCGTACGCTTCCGCTGTAAAGATGCTGCTATGGTTATGCAAGGTTTTAGAGGTGGAGAAGTTTGGGCCATGCGCTGCACATGATACCGAGGTTGTAGACTTTGAAGCATCAGTGAAAAATGCCACAGATCTATACTTGTCTTCAAGGGCCATAAAATGTTGCTGGATGTGGGCACTTGGACAGCTCTTTTTGTTAAGCTCTTTAAAGGACAAGTCACAGGTGACTGGACATTGCTCCCAAGGTGGGATAAGTTCAGCGTAGTCAGTTTCCTGCAGATCTGTGAAAACTATTGCAAGTTTTTCCGCAACAGACCTCACTGCTAACGGGAACGGCGGGGCGTGTGAAGGCCGGTTTAAATACAACTGGTTTGTAGATTGGTCATTTATGAGTGCTTTGCATGGATGTTGTTTTAGCGACATGGTTTTTATTGCATAGGTGACTCCAAGATATGTACGCTGATAATCCAGTGGCCACTGATCCGACTCTGCATACAGACTTTGGACAGGACTGGTACGAAAGGCACCAAGTGCTAGGCGGATACCTAAGTGATAGACAGGATCGAGTAGCTTAAGGGTTGTCTTTGAAGCTGACTGGTAAACGATACATCCATAGTCTATGCGAGACAACACAAGGCTTTTAAAAAGGGATAGGAGACAATACCTATCTGTTCCCCACGATTGGTGAGATAAAATCTTTAAAATGTTCATAGTTTTAAGGCATTTCAGCTTCAACTGTTTTATATGTTGAATAAAGGTGAGCTTAGCATCAAAGATTACACCTAAAAATTTGTGTTCTTTCGCAACGATCAGGCTTTTCCCATTCATCGAAATGCATGGGTCAGGAGCTACTCCTCTTCGTCTGGAGAAAAGCACACAAGTAGTCTTTTCTGCATTGAACCGAAACCCATTCTCATCTGCCCATTTGGCGAGCCGATTAACACTTAACTGAATCTGCCGTTCACATATGGAAAGGTTGCAAGATTTAAAGCTGATTTGGATGTCGTCCACATAGACAGAATAAGATATCGTGGGTGGTATGACAGAGCGGAGCGAGTTCATTTTAATTATAAAAAGTGTGCAACTTAGCACTCCTCCCTGTGGTACACCGTTTTCTTGAACAAAAGTGCGCGATAGTACACTGCCAATTCTTACGCGGAACTTCCTTTCGGATAGGTAATTTTGCAGAATGTTCAGCATACTGCCACAAATTCCATAGGACGACAGGTCTTGCAGAATACCGTATCGCCAGGCAGTATCATATGCCTTCTCAAGATCAAAGAATACAGATAGACAGTATTGGCTGTGTACAAATGCATCACGTATATTTGACTCAAGGAGAACAAGATTATCGGTTGTAGACCTCGCCCTTCGGAAGCCAGATTGGTGAGGGTCCAATATACCATTATATTCCAAAAAGTAGACGAGGCGGCGGTTAATCATTTTTTCAAAAACCTTAAGTAAACAGCTAGTGAGTGCAATTGGTCTGTAACTGTTAACTAAGGAGGGGTCTTTGCCATGTTTGAGTATTGGTAGGACTATTGCCTCTTTCCAAGATGAAGGAATATGACCAGTTGCGAAAATCTTATTGTAAAGACCTAAGATACAGTTTAGGGTCTCATCAGGCAGATTGTTTATTATTTCATATGTTATTCTGTCGGAACCTGGAGCCGAGCTGCCACAAGAGCCTAGGGCAAGCTTGAGTTCATGGAATGTTAATGGTTTGTTGTAACCTTCTGATGACGACTTGTTTGGACGCAGAGGAATACTTTCAGCTAATCTTTTATGGTGTAAGAACTTTTCGGTATAATTTTCTGAGCTTGATACCCTCTCAAAGTGCTCACCGAGAGTGTTTGCTTGGACTTCTATTGTATCACCAGAGCCAGTGACGAGAGGAAAAGAATTTGGACGTTGTCCTTTTAGTTTACGCACCCTATTATAAACTTTGCTCGCATCCGTGTACGAGTTTATTGATGATACGTAACGTGTCCAGCTTTCTCTTTTAGATATTCGGCGGATACGGCGGCCATTCGCTTTGCACCGCTTAAAGTTTATTAGATTTTCTGTTGTTGGGTAGCGTGAAAATCTGCTCCATGCTTTGTTCTGGTGTTTCTTTGCAATTTCGCACTCTTTGTTCGACCACGGTTTTGGATTGACTTTATTTGTGCACGACTCAGGTATGCAGTTTTGAGCAGAACAGAGGATATGTTCAGTGATGTAGCTGGTCAGTTCCTCTACACCTAGGTGGTCCACATCTTCCAGGCACAGTGTACATAGGGTTTTAAATTTTGACCAATCTGCACTATGAAGTCTCCATTTTTTGGGGTAAGCTGGTCCATCGTGCCACTTTGTTGTTTCTAAGAGTGTTGGGAAGTGATCGCTCCCATATGGATTACGAATAACTCTCCATTCCAGGTATGGAAGAAGTGATGCTGACCCTATGGCTAAATCTATACATGAATACGTGTTGTGTGTAGAACTGTAAAAAGTTGGCTCTGCCTTGTTAAACAGACAGGCTCCAGATGAAAGAAGGAACTTTTCTATTGCCCGTCCTCTCGCATCACATCTTGAGTCACCCCAGAATGCGCTGTGAGCATTAAAATCTCCGATTACTATATAGGGTTCAGGAAGCTGGTCAATCAGCTTTTCGAATTCTGCTGTATTAAACCGTTCATCAGGCGATATATATATGGAACAAACAGTTATGAGTTGGTTGAACAATATAGCCCGAACAGCCACTGCCTCGAATGAAGTCTGGAGCGAAACATGCTGGCATGCTACTGACTTTTGGGCTATAATTGCCACACCGCCTGAAGAAGAATTACCATTATTTCGATCTTTACGGAAAACTATGTATTGTCTTAAGAAGTTCTTGTGTGTGGACTTTAAATGTGTTTCTTGAACACAGAAGAGTCTTGGCTGATATTCATTTAGTAGATCTTTGAGATCATCTAGATTGTGAAAGAGGCCTCTGGCATTCCACTGAATTATTTGTGTAGCCATATTAAGGAAGAGTTGTGTTGTCTGTGTTCAAGAGCACGTGGTAAGGATAGATAAATATGTGTATAAGGATGGTAACCGTTTAGGTTACCGGTCCCTTTCCCGGCGCAGTTACAGGAAGTTTATCCTTCTTAGCGCGCTCCAGAGAGCGCTGTTCTTTTGGCGTCGATGACGCCGGGGTTCTTGGATCGACCTCCATAACCTTCTCTGAGGCACTGGAGGATCGAGAACTAGGCGCTGAAACTCGCGTCTCAGGCCGTGGAGTTCGCTTTAGCTTTGGGACCTGCGGAACTGAGGTCTGCAGGCCCACCTTCGATGATGATGATGATGGAGCAGCACTTGCTGCTGCCATCAGGGGAGCAGGCGGAGTGATTACCGGACCACTGACAGTGACCGCGGTAGACTCCCGAGGCATTTGTGACGCTGCCCCCCGTCGCGCCACCTCGGAAAAGCTGGTGTGATCTAAGTATGAAAGCCGTTTCCTTGCTTCGTGAAATGTTATATTTTCTTTGACCTTCAATGCAATGATTTCTTTTTCTTTCTTCCATTTAGGGCACGTCCTAGAGTAGGCTGGATGGCTTCCGTCACAGTTCACACAATGTGGAGATGAGTCGCAAGTGTCTGATGGATGATCATTCGAGCTGCATTTTGCGCAAGTCTGTCTTCCTCGACAAGTCTGAGATCCGTGCCCATACCTCTGGCACTTAAAGCACCGTCGAGGATTTGGGATGTACGGCCTCACACGTACTTTGACGTAGCCTGCATCTAGCGTACTAGGGAGCACACTGGTTCCAAAGGTTAGTACAATGTGTTTTGTTCGAAGTTGTTCATTATTCCTGCGGATTAGGATTCTCTGTACTTTAATGACATTTTGGTCCTGAAAACCTTCAAGCAGCTCTTCATCACTAAGGTCCAAGAAGTCGTCTTCTGAAATTACTCCACGGCTCGTGTTCATGGTTCGATGTGCCGACACAGTGACTGCTACATCGCCAATCCATTTCAAGTCATTCAATTTCTCAAATTGTGTTTTGTCCTTTAATTCAAGGAGCAGGTCTCCATTGGTCATCTTTGTGGCTTTATAGCCCGGTCCTATCGTGTTTGCAAAGCATTTTGCCACCATAAAAGGGGAGAATTTTCGCACGCTCGTGTTGCCTTCACTGTGGATTACATGGTACTTAGGAAAGTGTTCTTCATTGTTTTTCAAAAAAAATTGAAAAGTTGCCTCGGTGCGCCCTCTTTTCAGAGGGCGATCAAGAGAAAGCGGTTTACGGGAGGCCATAATATAGGATCATGAGTTCGGCAGCAGCGCCAACCGCCCACCACCGAGCCCAACATGGGGACGGAGCAAATCTTGCGAGCAAGACAAGCCCTCGCCAGTTGTACGGTGCTACTATAACCCAATCTGGAGTACCCAAGGTTGGCCACCCACACAAGGTTAACCCTCGCTGCCGGGAAAGTTGGAAGTAAATAGAAGAGAGGAGAAGACAGGAAAGAATGAAAGTGAGAAAAAAAGACGCAGATTGGAGAGGGGGACAGGAAAAGGCAACTACCGATTTCCCCCGGGCGGGTCAGTCCGGGGGTGCCGTCTGCGTGAAGCAGAGGCCAAAGAGGTGTGTTGCCTCCGCCGGGGGGCCATTAAAGTCCAAACACCCGGCTTCGGTTCAACCTCCAGGATCCCCTTTTCCCCGGACACGGCTAAGCCACGTACGGTTAAACGCGGGAGGGGCCAACCCTCATGTGCTCGGGTCCGTGGTGGCGCAGCTCACCAAACGCCTGCTGACGCAGACGCCCCAGCGGGGAGCCTGTTTTGAATGGCTCACTCCTCTGGGGAGGAGGTATCGCGCCCGAAAGGATAAGAAAATAATCACAGCGTATCGGGAGCGGTCAGGCGTCACAGGCAAGGCGCTTGACGGTACGGACCGCACGGACGGACAGCTGCGGAACCAGCGAAACGAAGAATGGGTCGCCAGCATGGACGCCAGAGCTTGATGGGGCGGAAGTGACGTCACGTGCAAGCCATATATAGGAGTGCGATATTCTGGCTGTCAGGACGAGTTAACGTCATGCCGTAATTGCAGTCAAACAGTGCACAGAGCGAGAAAAAGTGCGCGCGAAATCGTACGGCGCGGGCACATGCTGTCACAAAGAGAGAATGCGCATGCGCCATGAAAACAGCTGTTCGCGCGGCCGTGAATTTCTGCTACCAGACGCAGAGATGGCGCTAGCATCGCGCGGCGCGCGTGCCGAAGTGTAGAGGAGGCAAATTTCGCACAGGCTGGCGTAGCGTATCCGACTTCGCCTGCCGCGGCCTGGCGCGCCGAAAACGCCTGACTAAATCTTGGCCCTTAAAACTGATATGCTGGTATGGTATGAATAGCACAAATGAATGAATCTAGTGGCTCGATTCTGTAATGATTCTAGTAACGTTATCAGATATATTTGGTTGGGGCTCCAGATAGGGGATGCGTATTCAAGTTTCGTTAGTACCAGGGATCGGTATGCAAGACGTTTTACATTTGGTGGTGCGTGGCGCAAGTGCCGTTTTAAAAACCAAGAGTTATGTTAGCTGATGACAGGATGTTTGTGACATGCGTATTCCAGGTTAGGTCTTCGCACAAGGTTACGCCCAGGTATTTATAAGAACTGGTTAATTCTACTGCGACGTCGAGACACCAGTTGCTATGCACCGTGAAATGGCCGCTGAGCCAACGCCCGAAAATAAAAAAAAACTGAGGGGAAGAGGCGCTGTCTGAAAAAAGGACGGGAGTCAAAACAATAATTCTTCACAACCTCACAATGTAGTAAAAATAACCAGAGCGGTAAGCAGAAGCTCACTTTTTGGTATGATTGAGGTCATTGGGCAATAAAAAATTTACGTTTAAGAATTTAACCTAACTCCGCACTTGAGGGCAAAATATTTCTTTGCCGAGAATTAGAATATGAAAAAGCATTTGATTCAGTAGAGATACCAGTAGTCATAGAGGCATTACGTAACCAAGGAGTACAGGATGCACACGTGAATATATTGGCAAATACCTACAAGGATTGCACAGCAACCTTGGTTCTCCACAAGAAAACTAGAAAGTTACGTATCAAGAAAGGGGTCAGGCAAGGAGACACAATCTCTCCACTGATATTCGCTGCATGCTTAGAAAAAGTATTCAAGCTCTTAGACTGGGAAGGCTTAGGAGTGAGAATCAACGGCGAATATCTCTGCAACCATCGGTTTGCAGATGGCATTGTCCTACTCAGCAACAATGGGGACGAATTACAGCAAATGATTGAGGGCCTTAACCGAGAAAGTGTAAGAGTGGGGTTGAAGATTATTATGCACAAGCCAAAGTTAATGTTTATAGCCTGGCAAGGGAACAAGAATTTAGGATCGCCAGTCAGCCTCTAGAGTCTGTAGAGGAGTACGTTTATCTTGGTAAACTACTCACAGGGGACCATGACCATGAGAAAGAAATGTATAGACGAATAAAATTGGCTGGAGTGCATACGGTAGGCATTACCAAATCCTGACTGGGAGATTACCATTGTCGTTGAAAATAAAAGTGTACAATCATTGCATTCTACTGGTGGTAACATATGGGGCAGAAACTTGAAAGAAG
This sequence comes from Dermacentor silvarum, assembly GCF_013339745.2. Lineage (NCBI taxonomy): Eukaryota > Metazoa > Arthropoda > Arachnida > Ixodida > Ixodidae > Dermacentor > Dermacentor silvarum. The sequence continues at coordinate 402,142,208 of NC_051154.1, forward strand.
CTCGAGTTCAAGTTGAGGACTGCACAAAGAGCGATGGAGCGAAAAATCTTAGGACTAAGGTTAACAGACAGGAAGAGAGAGGTGTGGATCAGAGAACAAACGGGGATAGCCGATATTCTAGTTGACATTAAACGGAAGAAATGGAGCTGGGCAGGCCATGTAATGCGTAGAATGGATAACTGGTGGATCATTAGGGAGGGTTACAGAATGGATACCAAGAGAAGGGAAGCGCAGCCGAGGATGGTTGAAAACTAGGTGGAGTGATGAAGTTAGGAAATTCGCAGGCGCAAGTTCGAGTCAGCTACCGCAAGACAGATGTAATTGCAGATCGCAGGCAGAGGCCTTCGTCCTGCAGTGGACATAAATATAGGCTTCTGATGATGATGATGATGAGAATGAGGCAGCCGCCTGCTCTATTTCAACTGCTTGCTCTATTGTGCATTAAAAGGCAGCAGCACCACTGAACACGCACCGTTTTGTTACCCGCCGTGGTTGCTCAGTGGCTATGGTGTTGGGCTGCTGAGCACGAGGTCGCGGGATCGAATCCCGGCCACGGCGGCCGCATTTCGATGGGGGCGAAATGCGAAAACACCCGTGTACTTAGATTTAGGTGCACGTTAAAGAACCCCAGGTGGTCCAAATTTCCGGAGTCCCCCACTACGGCGTGCCTCATAATCAGAACTGGTTTTGGCACGTAAAACCCCATAATAAAAAAAAATTACAAAATTACCGTTTTGTTGGCGTCTGTGAGCTGTCTTAAATGAGCTAAAACGCCTCTAACTGCGCGTTAAATCTACACATTTTCGCTCCAAGTCTTCAACAACAACAACAAAAGGAATGCTGGCGTTTTACGTGATAGAACCACAGTCTAGTTATGAGGCATGTCACAGAGGATGACTGTGGAATAATTTTGACACCATGGGTTTTGTTAACGTGCATCTAAATCAGAGCACACGAGCGTCATCGCATTCCGCCCCCATAGAAATTCGCTCTCCGTGGCTGAGATCGAACTCGCGATCAGCAATGCCACGCAAAGCCACTGGCCAATCGCGGTCGGTCGGCGTTTTGAACAGTAGAGAAAGGTAGAGGTATGGCTTCATCATCATCATCATCAGCCTATATTTATGTCCACTGCAAGACGAAGGCCTCTCCCTGCGATCTCCAATTACTCCTGTCTTGTGCTAGCGTATTCCAACTTGCGCCTGCGAATTTCCTAACTTCATCATCCCACCTGACTTTCTGCCGTCCTCGACTGCGTTTCCCTTCTCTTGGTATCCATTCTGTAACCCTAATGGTCCACCGGTTATCCATCCTACGCATTACATGGCCTGCCCAGCTCCATTTCTTCCGCTTAATGTCAACTAGAATATCGTCTACCCCCGTTTGTTCTCTGATCCACACCACTCTCTTCCTATCTCTTAATGTTACTCCTAAGATTTTTCGTTCCATCGCTCTTTGTGCGGTCCTTAACTTGTTCTCGAGCTTCTTTGTTAACCTCCAAGTTTCTGCCCCATATGTTAGCACCGGTAGAATGCAATGATTGTACACTTTTCTTTTCACCGACAGTGGTAAGCTCCCAGTCAGGATTTGGCAATGCCTGCCGTATGCACTCCAACCCAATTTTATTCTTCTGTAAATTTCTTTCTCATGATCACGGTCCCCTGTGAGTAACTGACCTAGATAAACGTACTCCTTTACAGACTTTAGAGGCTGACTGGCGATCCTGAATTCTTGTTCCCTTGCTAGGCTATTGAACATTATCTTTGTCTTCTGCATATTCATCTTCTCTGCAGGTATGGCTTAGGTATAGCTTTATAGCACCATTTCTGCTGTATATGTTCAGGGAACATTTGATTTCCAATATCGATCAGGCATCTCTGCAAGACGTATTACCCAAAGTACAGGCAGCCGCTGAACAACCTCTACGGCGCATCTGCGCCCCGCCGATTGCCAGACGGTAGGCATACGTTTTTTGATGTCGAGTGGCTTCATATAATTGAGGAGTCAAAGCATGTAAGATCAACTGACATAGAATATAGAAGGTAATGTGGCATTTAGGTGGATAGTTCTTTTTTATCTTGTTATATTTACTTGAGAAATAATGAACAAGTTCCTCGACTTTCATCGCTTCAGTCGCTCGACGAACGTGAAGCTTGTTTTTGAGGGAAACACGCTACCTGATCATGTCAAGGTGGGCTATATACGTGAGACACTCGGTGCGTCCTTATGGCTGGAGGATTTTTAATTTTCCAATAGACCCAAAAAGGAAGCTTATGTGGCTGGTGCGAGCCAAGCGTGAAAAGTGTCGACCGACCAACTCCTCGTATGTCTGCAGCGTAAGTGCCGCATGTCGGTTCAGTGCTACGTTTATTGCGATTTATCGATTTTGCGTGTGGGTAGGTAAATAGCATTCAGGGGTAGCATCTGTCACATGTGTTGTCTGCACTATTAGTCTTGCTCGCCGTAAAAAAAAAAAAGAAAGCTGCGCGAAAGACTGACAAAGTCATTAAGTTTTCTACTACAGTGCGGGACCGGCCATTGCCTGCGCCATGTTTGATTGCGTCCGAGATTGTACAACACAATGTTTCCACTCTGGAATGCGTGCCAGACGTGCTTTCGCCACGTTTCTTTTTATTTAGGCGTTCATTGTCTTTACAAGGCGCTAGCTTCCCTGACCGCACTCAATATATGCATCCATGACTGCACTCAACAAGTACGTCACGGGTGGGCAAAACCTCGGCTATCCAAGCAATGATGTTATAAATACTTTGAAAATCTACGAGGAACAATTTATCACCCTTTATTCATGGTACGCCGACAAATCTTTCACCAGGAAGTCACCGCTTCGTTCTCTTATAGCATATCGCTAAGAAATAAACAAATCCTCTGTGAGGACATGCATGGCTCACAAAGAACGAATAAACAAAACCATGGTTGCTGCGTATGCCAGAGTAAGGCTACGAATTCATCTTCGACAAAAACCAAACACTCATCTGAGTTGTCATGGAAGCGAGATTTGTGCAGGCAAGCTGGAATGTGAAGTTAAGCGAATTCTCGCTCAGTCTGAATTCTGTCTGCGTCTACGTACAAATGCCATCAAAATTGTTTTATGATATATGGTCTTTTATTTAACGTTCATGTTATATTACACAAGTGCAAAAATGTTTAGATTCACGTTCTCACTTAAAAAATGGTAACTATATTATCTGTGTTTTTATGAACAATCAATAAATAATTTTTGTTTGCTTGGGCAACAAATTGTGTGCTCATTCAGAAACACACATACTGGTTATACCTCGACGAACAGGTGACAGCTAGATTATATTTTATTACGGTTTTATGGGTGTTATTAGAGTGTATTCCTTCAAAAACCAAACTCGTCTTTTACCCATCAAATATCAGTGCAAGTCAGTGGGCTTGCATTGAGACATCCATAAGAGAAAGTTTAAAAAGGCTAATAACGCTTGGACAGCTACTGACCGATGCATTTCATCAATTTGATTCCTACACTATAGGTGAAAAGAAGCTACAAAGGAAAATGACAGATTGAACTGTATATAATGGAGTTCGCGGTCGCAAATAAAAACAAAATCAAAGCATTCCGCCCGCGCAGTGGATTATAGACTTTCTCATTTTTTGTGTGTGGAGAGAGTTAACATACGTGGAAATCAGGGCGTCGACAGGCCTGCCCATACCCGCGGCGGTTCCTGGAATATGCGCTCACCTCAAGAGCTGTCACCGAAGATTAAGCCATCTCATAATGTTTTTAAGCTGTCTATTGCAGGCTCCGCAGCTTAGTTAACTTAGTTACCTTTATCGTGACCTAGTTATTGTAGACTTCGTGAACATAAAAACTTTCAGGCATTGTTTTTCGCTGCTTTTTAGGGAATATGGGCACTTTGCGCGAGTAAGTTAACGACGCAAATTTATTTTTGGGCGGGCTGCCATTTCGACGCACCAATCGGGTCAGTGGATTATCGATAATTTCTGACTGTCAGGATCCATTAGATCCCTGGTATTCTGCAAACAGCCTCACTAACGTCATTGGCACATATCGTGAATATGAGCTTACCTTGTTGTTGGTCGACGCCATTGACTTTGGCTACTGTTGCCCCTTCATCAGCAAAAAGGCTTTTCCGACAAACATTTAGTATGTAATTCATGTCAAATACAAATACATCAACACACATTTATTATTTTTCTCAATTTATGCTTCCGTTTGAAGCAATAAGGGAGCGGTGCTCCCCCCTGCGAGAATGAAACCTGTATGCAGTGGGGGCGAAAATGGCAGCCGCCGTAGGAGACGACGCCGTTTTCCTCCCCCTAAGCGGGAGCGCCCGCACCCTACAAACTTCCAGGTAATATTCTTCTGGCTCAAATGTGCCGGTACGTAGTCTTAGGAAAGCAACTTGACGAGCTTTACTTGACGTCTTCCTAAATGTTTTTGCGTTGTCTGAATAAATTTCGCGAGGTAGACCCCTTCGCGCTACAAAGCGTCGTACGGACACGAGGAAGGCTTCTGAGGTCATGCTAGAAACCAGATCAGGTGCACTGCTGGTGATGTGGCACATGCGAAGAGCGATGTGCAACATTTTCTCTTTCTATTAGAGTCACAACAAATAATGGTCCTGCGAAGTCGACTCCCGTGGCTCCGGATGAGTTCGTCGGCGTTAAACAATGACATGCTATAGGAGCAGTTGGAGCGTCGCCAAGAGCAATTCTGAACCGTCTGCACGTATAGCAGCCCTGCATGATCTTCTTCACCAATGTTCGTGCCCGCAGATCCAATAGTGCGCTCGCAACTGTGACAGAGTGTTTCACGCACTCGCGTGCAGTATTTCGCAGTGCGCTTGCATTGTCAGTAACGTCCATCAGTGATGATCGTATGAGAGGATGAATGGGTGTTTTAACTCCTCAGATGCGTTAAGGTGTAACAGGTGCCCGCCGACCCAAAGGATGCGGTCGGCATCCAAGAACGGGTTGAGGTTTTTATGCGAGAGGTCGCCTTTGCAGATGTGCCTAACGAAATCGAGCTCACATCTTCGCTGGAGGCTTGCTGCTCTACATGCCTGATCTACTATTTATCTACTTCAGCGATGTCGTCCGCTATTAAAAAACGAATTTGCGCTCTGTTTTTGCCTCGGCAGTGTTTAATGAACTAGAATATCCATGCCGTGACCCTGAGCAGCTTTTCGATTCTGCTGTAGCTTTCAATGTCCAGAATCGATGTCAACGTCGTCTCACTGAAGATCGCAACGTGAACGTCAGCCATTTCGCCCATTAACCTATCGTCGGTGCTGATACGTTCTGGGGCTTGCAGTGGCCACCTGTCTTCTGATTCGCATAGCCAGTCTGGTCCATGCCGCCACATCCATTGAAGTTCCACGTGTCAGTAGGTCTGCTCGATTCGCCTATCCCTCACAATATCTGCACATAAAATTATCGTTTTTTTCTCAGATCTCTTTCACTCTGTTCGACACAGATTGCTTACACCTCGTTGTGCCACCTTTTATCTTCGACAGCGTGATTGAGGAATCCGACCACATTGTACAGTGGATCTCAAACTCAGTGACGGCAATTAAGGCGTAATTAAGTAGCCTTGCTCCGGTCAAGACCCTAGAAGCTCCAATCGTGGCAGTGTCGTCTTGATAGGTGCCAGAAGTGCTTTTGCGAACAGCAACTCAGGCCTCGCTGAGCAGCTCGCTAGGGCGTAAATCGCTGCGCCGCAATCATAGAGAAACATACTACGCAAAGAGCGGACACTCCCGTAGGGCCTTGCGGCCCAGCTACTGCACTGCTACCAGCGCGACCAGCGGCTGGTCAGACCGTCAATTTTGTCTTCCGAGATTCGGGACGCCTGGTTTGGCTCTGTTTTGGTTTCGGTTTTGACAGCAGCGCTTTTCAATATGATTTACCTAGCTGTTTAAGTGTTCAATTACGTTGTCTTTAGTGAAGCTCCGGTGTTGTGTTTTTGGCATAAACAGGCGTATAAACTAGCAGATCGCAATCTTTTTACTAAACAAAACCACCAAGGTTGTCGATGTACCATGCAAAACGGAATTTGCTCATGCGAACAGCATAAAATCATGCGGTCAGAGATTTTGTTGTTGTTTTTGTTCTCACTTTTTTGGCCGTTCTTCTGAATTACACACAACAGGAAGCAGTAGTGGCACAGTACAAAATGCTTTATTTTTCCTTGTTTACAAGCGTACTACCAAGATCCTATTGGACACAACTAATTTCAGTACATGTCCTTAAAATTGCAGGTAAAGAGCAGGCAGAACAACAAGAATGGTTTAGAAATGACAGCAACGCGTTATGTACAGCCCACGCTTACGAACCAGCCTCGGTGGGCGCCGAAGCATATATTGTATGCTACGCACGCAAAAATACACTCCATCAGCATCAATAAACATCTCTTTAACAATGTTGAACGCAAACAACTGCAAATTCTTAGTGCACACAAAAGGATGCAACTTACCGCAGCAGCGAACCGGCGTGTTGAAAGCGCGGCGAGGTGGGCGTATCCAGCGGCACATGACCGGAGCAGCCGGCGCAGCATCAACGTTTCTATGGAGACGGGACACCACAGAGGGGACGTCATAAAGAAATATATGACGCGTCGATGCAGCCCGCTGGAGGCATGATAACCTGTCTATCTTTGAAGCGAAGTGGAAGCGCTTGTCGCTACGCCATCTGGCGGGTGTTCAGGCCCTCAATTGCTCGGCCGCGAAACGGCCCTTGTGGCCACTCTTTACGTAGTATGTTTCTCTATGCCGCAGTGCCAAAGGGCTTGCGTCGCAAAATATATGAACCTGTAGCACTGGGGACGATTTGGTTCCGCTTCCAAGATAACGTGATATTGAAACATTCTGCAATACTGATAGTTGGCGCACCCATTCATGTTATTATTCTTGCAGATCCTGAGGTAGCTGCTCGTCCCAGCCTATTCCACGTGTCCATAACTTCTGGAAGAAGATCCTGATGGCAATAGTGAATGGCGTAACAAATCCCATAGGGTCGAATAACCTTGAAGTACCTGATGAACGAGCCACTTTGTATCATATTTCTCTTTCATACATTCGAGAAGGCCCCTCAAAGAAAAAGTGAAAGCGTCCGTGTGCGGATTCCATGTACCTTCACGTTTGTCTCGCGGAGGACAGCCAGTTAGTTCTTTGCCTGCCAACTGTTCCTCACGCTCTAGTACATTAATCAGGTCATATGAGTTGGTCGTCTATTTCGTAGCGTCATTCCTGCCTCCTGCATAGTCTTCTTGGCTTCTCGCCAGATTTGAAGTGCTGCTTCATCTGGCTCAGCTCCAGCCACTGGATAATCTACGTAGAATGAGTCGCTGAGAAGTTTCGTGGTACTGGCTTTGCTTGAAGGCACACTGCTTAGGTAGTGGAGTAAAGTTGCCATCAGTTGGAAGGCGCTCCATGTTGCTCCGAATGGCACTCGCGTCATTCACCACTCCTGAATATCCTCTTCTGAGAAAGGTAGTTTTTTTTTCTCCAAACCAGAGGAACCGAAAGGCATCTTTATCTTTTTTCTGCGATTGAGATTTGAAGGAATGCTTTCTCAATGCGAGTTAGCAGAGCTGCGCGGTACGTTCTGAAGCGCAATAGTACCTTCACCAGATCCTAGTCCAGGTTTTCAACCTTTCCGAGGTATTCATTTAATGAGAAGCGCCTTCTTTGGCATACGAAGAAGCGTTGAAAACGACTCTGTCCTTTGTGGTTAGTGCGTGATCTCGGATCACTTCCCTGCGCGGCATATAATAAACCTTTGTCGGATCTAGGGATGGCCCTTCCACAACCTCCGCATGTCCAGCTCATTGGTACTCCCGTGTGGTGTTGTCATGCGTCTGTAAAAGTCCTTGTTTTCTGGACAGTCTAGAGAGAAGTTTCCAGTCTTGTTATTACTACTTGCTTGTTGTCCGAGAGCTCGACATCTTCCTTCTAGGGCAACGTCACTTCGTATGTTCCATCACTTACACTGATAGTTTCTTTGAAATACTTCAATACTGGACTGAGCTTGCTCTCACTGTCGACTGCGTCTGATATTCCCACGCTCTCGAGTTCCCAAAATGAGCGGATGAATTTGTCACTCTCTTGTGCACTCGCCTTCAGTACGCAGACCATGATCCGCGAAGTTGGTGTATTCGATATCATGCAGCTGGTGTTGCCTTGAAACATCCACCCTAGCTTAGAGTTTATGACAATAAGTGCCTCATTTCTCTCGCATCGAGTGACCTCTTCCGTCATCACAGTCCCCATTTGGTCGGAACCGATGAAAACGCTTATGCCTGCTTTCCCGACAACGGATTCATATAGTAGTTGATCAGCAATGTCATTTCCAGACTTCTGGATTTCCGCGAAGAAAGGTGAGCTAGTTGTACTTGCCTCGATATCTTGGCGTATGTTGAATTCTATCGCTTGCAAGGCAACTTTCGTGTCTCAGAACTGGCTCCGCAGAGGGAGTTGCACAACTCGCCGTTTCTGCGCAGCCCGACTCGACTTGCTTGCAAACTTGTTAACCGAAATTATGGTAGAGCCCACACACTGCAGCTTCAGCTGTCGTGACATCCGCTCTTTGACGAACGTACGCTGGCTGCTTCCGTCTATGACACCTCTGATATACCGACATGTGACATATGTTACTGCCCAAGCATGAAACGGCTGCAGGAGGACAATCGTCGATGGTGCTACGCTTTTCCCTAACGATGGGCACACAGTCGTGTTTGTGCTTGAATTCCTTGTTGGTATTCTAACATTTGTTCTGCCGGTTGCACATGTCTTCTGGCTTGCTTTTTCTGAATCACACACACTCGTCGCATGACATCCTTGGCAGGTAGAGCACGTAACCTTGCGTCTACAAACACACGCCCTCTGACCTTTAGTTGTGCACCGAAAGCACCTCATGTCTCCATATAAAATGTGCTTCTTTTGCGACAGTGGCAGATCAAGAGAGCAGCCTTCCGTAGAATGTTGGCTCGATTTACAAAACACACAGTTCTGAGGTAGTTTCACAGTGTTGTTATGGAGAACTGAAGACGTTGGTGTAGAACCACGAAAATGGCGAGATCTGTTTAGCGCATTATCATTAGGGCTGTGTCTTCTTTGACGATTGGAACGTGCTTTTCTCTAAGCTCTCCAACTCTATGGACAGGAAATTTATAAGGCGTTTCAGCTCAGTTATAGACGGTGCATTACTGCTATCACTTGTCGCCCGAATGGCGCAAGACCGGTGGTACTGTACCAGTAGATCATGTAGTAAAGCCCACAGCAACAGGTCCCAGAGCATTGTGGAAAAGGACGTCTTGCTCATCCCAAGTGCATGCAGTCCTCGGACGTTGATGAAGACCTAGCCGTACAGCATGCCAAGAGCTGTCAGGTCACTTGAACGGACAGAAGGCAACATACGAAGCCTCCAGAAGTAATCCTGTTCGAGTCTCGTTGTATAAACTAAGCACTTCTTTAGTATGTCGATGGCGTCCTTGTAGCAAGCTTCTATGGTTCGCAGGCCCACAATAGCTGACAATGCGTCGCTTCTTAGGAGGAACCTCAGTTAGTTGAACTTGTCCGTCGCTGTGAGGCTTCCGTTGCGGTGAATCATCTGGTCGAATCGTTCCCAGAAGTCGTTTCATCGACACAGGTCACCTACAAGTGGGGCGATAGTATGCTAGGGTAGCTTGGCTCCACAGGCTCCCGCAGTACTGGCTACTGATGAAGTCCGAAGCTGCGGCGTTGATGACGTGAACTGAACAACGCGATCTCGCTTGCTAAACCGCTCATTCTTGACGCTGGTAGCATTGTCATCGTATTCCACAACGTTATTTATTTTCAGCCGTTCCGGCAGACTCTGGCTGCCTGTGCTCGGGAGCACGGCTCTATCATGGAAGGAGGCGATTCTTCTTTTTCGATCCAAGACAGTACCGAGCTCAACAAGGGTATTTGCCACTGGGTATGTGCCACAGGGTACGTGTTGTTAGGAGCCACCGAAGAAGACGTTGCGCGTGTTCAGAAATCTTCAACATCTCTGTAGTGCTTTTCTTTGACGCCCCATCACAATGTCACTGGTTATATGAGGTTTTACATAAGAATAATTACATGAAACGCATCGAGAATGGCGCACGAACTATAGCATTATTACAAATCGCATTAAAGGATGGATGCGCCGGGAATATTTTCAGCAGTCGTCCTGATTTTTTTTCTTTCTATTTTTTGCGGACTCTGCGATTTGACTTGCCGTCGTTATTGTATGTATCTGCGAGGAGAATCTGTTTTGGTGAAAGTGCACGGGGGAACGAACAAGAGTGGAGAGTTCTGTCACGTGAAGCAAAATTCCGCTCACTGTTGTTCCTCTCCACGCATAACAAGAGTTATTGGAACACTTTTACATTATGGCATTTCGTTTCCTCGTGCCGACCCACCGACACGGGTGTTTCATTGGCTAACGGTGTTCACGTGGGCCTTTCTCTTTGGAACGCAGTCCAAGTGGAGTGCGGCCAGCCAGGGTGCTTCAAGGGGATCTTGCCTCGCCTGACGTCGTGTTGTCCTTGATACAATGTAGCAGCGAAACACCAAGTTCAAGCTCGTTGTCCATCACACGTTTGCAAGGTGAAGGAAGAAGTGTCCGCTTCACTCAAGAGAATTATTACATAAATATCGGCCTCATCAAGGCGAGCCTAAACAAATGCTTCAAAAAGCGTTCCGGAGTTCAGAATAGCCAAAGACTTGTTGATGAATTCCTGTTCCTAAATTTCCAACTGTTTGTCATTAGAAATTGTGTTGATGGTGAACACTATCGTAGGTCATATTGAAATATCCCCACCGAGTTATGTCTGTATTATCCTGCTAAACTTGCATCCCAGAACAGCACACGCAATGAAAAATCAAACCATGATATGCTCGCAAGAATTCTATGCGATTCGTAAAAAACCGAATTTTTACTCTGCAGACGGAAATTCAATTGGCTAAGTGAATGCAATTTTCAGTCGTCTCTGGTAAATAGCTGTACGTGCAGTTTTCTAGACAATGAAGTGGGCTAGCGAAACCGGAGAGGTTGCTCCTGTCCTGTTTACCTGTTATTTCACTTTCGCTCTGGTTGTCGCGCTCGTTGTAATAATTTTACAAGCTTGGATGTCTACCATTATCGGTAAAGCAGTCTCGCACATTCGGTTATATGCACTAAGCTTTTAAAGCAATCGGTGATATGCCACGTGGAGGAGACTAAACTGCAAACTAAAGAGGTAAGAATAAGTCACATTACGCGAGCTTCTAGTAGGCTTTCCTCTCCCAAGTGTAATTTTTCTTATTAACTCTCGCACTTCCTGACATTGAAAGACTAACAAGCTTTTTTTCCTCAGCAAGACAATGTGGAACCTTTTCTTGAAACACCGCGGCATGATACAGCGCGAACGGCAATGCGAATTTTCTAGAAAATCTTGAACATTTTCTGCAATCAGGAGACAGAATGAAACCGTGGCGATTTCCGCACGTAGACAACAGACATAATTCATGAGAAACATGACCACTTCATAAAAAATACGTTGTAACAGACGAAAATACTGGGTGCTTCTGCAATTGCACGAGAATATATTTCCTGTCTTAAGACATGCGTGGTTTTCTCAAATGTGGAAAAAACCTAAAGCGTAAATGCTGCCAACCTTCGGCACTCATTTTCCAGCGACTCACTTTCGTCAACTAGATTTTATTGGCGCGCACTTCCCACCACTGACCTCAACGGTCGCGCCGATTACGATGACCATCCCTGTTTCTTTAATACGTGCCTAAAGATTTCCGAAAACAGTTTTTAAGGCCTTTCATAAACCATCTATTTGAAAAATGGCAAGGGGCTCGCATTACATGAGTTACCAATATCGGTTTATTCCGGGAGCAGCCCCCTCCCAAGGGAGCGACCGCGGTGGCATGAAATGAATTGGCCGGTGCTGCCACAGAGATCCAGTTTGCTCAGTAATGTGGAAAGTTGGGCGAGTTGGTGACTAATCATCATGACGTGTGGGTGAAGCAGCGCACCGACCAGGACAAAGTGGAGAGAACGCAAGGAACACACGACACAGTTGCGGGTGCAGCGAGTGTCGTGTATTGTGGTGTTCTTTCCGCCTTGTCCTGGTCTGTGCGCTGCTTCACCCATACGGTATGATGTCCACTGGCTGCGCTACTCTGAACTCTACCCTTGACGGGTAGCGGAACCCACCGTTTTGTCGTGGCGGGGTCACGTCTCACCGTCGCTTTCGTGAGTCCGTGGCGTTTTCGTTCGCGACAAACGTCGCCATGCGGTGCCAGCTGATTGAGTTTCTGGCACTGTACCACACATACTTTCGGACGTCTACTTCGATGTGTCCAGTGTAGAGACAAGCGAAATCACGCGAGATGATGATACCCCTGAAACTGATCGCTCGAGAATGTGCTGCTAGTCTTAACGTATTTGCTAAGCAGGCGTGACTTTGCTACTCCCCGGTCTCAATTTCGTAGTTGCGTTCCTTGGCCTTAGAAAATAAAAAAAGTTGCAGTGGCTTAGCTCGGCTATGCCAGGATATACGTAGCGTTAGCAAAGGTTCAGCTGATTATTCTTAGCTTTCCTGGTTGCCTAGATTGTCAAGAATAAGCTTGATTGTCATGCTTACTGCTGCTCCAATGACACACATGCGGTATACGTATTATGTGGCACATGTATTCATTCCTCCTACGCTCAACGGCTAATTGCCAGGCAACTACTTCGGGATCCGATGAGTCAAGCTTCTCCGTTCTTCTGCGCTGTTGAGCAGCATTTGCGCTCTCCTTCTCCATGGCTATACCACACTGGCAAACGCCAGTCAGAAGCGCAGCGGCTCCAGCGCAGTGTCAGACGCCGACTGCACAGCGAGCGAACGCGCGCCGGCGCCAGTGCGTCTACTACGGCTACGACGTCACTCTCTGGAATGCGCAGACCGGCGACGGTGAGTCGCGCGCGGCGGCGGCGGAGTGCGCGAGAGGTGCCGGCTCCGGTGGCTCCGGTGATGCGCAAGCCGTGTGACATCACTGATCCTTGCGCATGCGCAGCACGGCTCTTGATGTGCCACGCGAAACGGGCTTGGCTAGGCCAGTGTAGCTAACGCTACAAAAGTGAATTGCATTTCAGTTGTTTTGAACAATTATGGTTGGATTTTTTTGCTGGTAATATCCGCCAAAGTACTTGGCCTATCCTCAAAAACTGCAGGGGCCGAGACGTGAATTTTTTAATTACACCAATTACACCAGGAATAAATCACGTTAGGCGTTCCAACGACCCGAACACATGAAGGAATGGTGTTGCTATCCTAGGTGGTACATGCTGTAACAGCAAACATGCACGCTTTTGACGACACTCACACGGTGAGCCTGTCCACGCTGACTTCTCGCAGGCATGCCAGCACTTGCGTGGTATTCCATAGCGGGCAGGACAGCCTTTGGGCTAGCGCATGCATATTGGCGATGGCTGCGGGACCCGTGTTGTCCGGCAGGACTCTGAGTGGACTGCCCGAATGGAACACGAACCGGCTGGAAGACCTCGGCGTTCTGCCCACGCCACTGGAAGCCATCATGAGGTAGCCGAGGGAGCTAGCACCGGTGTCGTGGCCCACCAGGGCGACCTGCGGAGCATGGCTTAACCATGAGACACAACCAGAGCCAACGTGTTGCGCAACCCAATGAACGTCAAAGTAAATTAAAAGGAAAGTTGTAAAAAGAGAAGCAGATGACCAGACGATATTACCAGACGCAACGTGCAGTTGCACGTGCGATTAAAAGTTATTACAGCGAAGCTGTATGCCTCTACAAGCGAAATAAATTTTCCTGTCGGCGTAACCAAAATACGCCAGGCTAAAAATTGAATGCACAAAGCATATCTCCTTTGAAATCAGGCATACAGCACACAGCTCAGCACTCGTTTGCAAAATGAAAACCACAAAACAAGCATAAAAACCACATGATGGATGATAAGGCGCGTGTCAACAATCGAGCACCTTTCGACGCGTGCTTGTAAAAATTAGGTTTGCAGCTGCTTCGAAAGGGGTTGACATCATTCAAAACCCTCGTGAAACTAGTGTCTGGTTTCATTCCTTGTAGAGCCACGTGTGTGAATTCAAGTGACGTCACAATGGGTAATCGTTGTGGGTGTCGTGTATAGCTTTCCTTGTCCCGGGTGTGTTTCCCAGTCAACATTAAGGTTGGGTAAGCAACTCAGAGTGCAATGGTACCCAACAGCATAGAAATCACGTAGTGACGTCACCAGGGTCTAGCAACAGATTCAGTTCATTCCAGGCTACCATGGGTTGAGCACGGAAAGTAAAGACGCCAAAAGAACAGCATGAATATAATGTCGTGAGGTAATAAAGGGTGTGGTTAAGCACGTTTCACTTGTCTGTGGTTTTACTCTTTGTAGAGCCACGTGTGTGAATTCAAGTGACGTCACAATGGGTAATCGCTGTGGGTGCCGTTTCACACGCCTTGGTTGCTCAGTGGCTATGATGTTGGACTGCTGAGCCCGAAGTCGCGGGATCGAATCCCGGCGATGGTGACCGCATTTCGATGGGGGCGAAATGCGAAAACACCCGTGTACTTTGGTTTAGGTTCAAGTTAAAGAACCCCAGGTGGTCCAAATTTCCGGAGTCCCCGACTACGGCCTGCCTCATAATCAGATCGTGGTTTTGGCACGTAAAACCCCATAATTTTTGGGGGGTGGGGGGGGGGGTTGTCGTTTGCAGCTTCGCTGTCCAACCACCTTCACAGCGTGGATTGGAGCCACAGTTTTCTGCGCCTGCTTTTTTGCGAGAGCAGTGACGCGCTGAAAAGTGGGTCTGCAAGTGTAACGTAAGTAACGGAGCTGCGCGACCATGTGTCCTCTGTGGTCGATCTAGATGGACTATTAAGTTAGTGACCATTTCACACAGACACTGTCGATGAGCATGATGAAGTATAGGGTTTTATGGTGCAAGGGCTAGTAATGGCCAAAAAGCGCCAACAAATGATATGATATAGTCGATGTTGTGGTCAATTAAAAAGGGTTTATTCGACATTGCTATAGGGTGGCAAAACAATTCGCTGTAAAATGTGTAAAATGTATGTGTTAAAAATATGACACTGATATGTGGAGTGCGAACTGATCCGTGGGATGAACACAGATAATATACTACGACGAGGTGATATACAATAAATGTGTGTCTGGTAGGAGCGCTACTGCCTCTCAAGTGGCCCTCTCAAAAGAGACCGTGCTACCAATTTCTTGCACTGACAGCATGTATTGTGGAGACTTGCTTAAAAAGTTATAACTGATTCTTTAATAATAACGGTTCCTTAGCGAGAAACATTGACGCATGAACAGGGATATGTTGTCTGTAAGATGGTGCAAAGTGCTTATTCCTATCAGCATCTGCTTCCCGACGTCCAGTTAGACGAAGAAAACGGCCAGCTTCTCGCCACGTCTGCCACAGACGGGAGGTTCAGCGCCAGTTAAAAGGTAAGAATAAATACCATATGTGTGGCCCCATTATGAGCGGACATCAGTCTTGATTTCGTTAATGATGAACAATTCCCAATTGTGGCTTAATTACGTGGAGCTTATTGGATGCTCCTGCGTCAAAAAATTGTGGCGAATAGTTGCTCAGTTTTTTACGTAAGAATGGCTTCAAGTCGCTTGCTGTAACAGGAATGTATGGGTTGCTAGCTTTTGTTGTTATGGAAGTAGCCATTTTAACTGCAGGAGCATTGTTATCGATGCCTCTGTGATCAAGGAACCCAGCATATTACAATATGTTGCTTAGATACGGCAGTTGTGCGTAGAAGCGAATAAGTATCGCTAATAACCTGACTTTTCTGTTATTGTAGTGATTTTAAAGCTTTCACGACTCTTAAGGAGTCTGTGAATATAACGTTTTTTTGTATCTTCGTTGTCCTAATATGTTTCACAGCCGCCATCCCTGCATAAACTTCTGCAGTGAAGATGCTGGTTTCCAGATGCAGGGCGTCGTATTCTGAAAACCTACCTATCGCTGCGTGAGATATGCCTGCATGTGACTGATGCATTTCTGTAGAATCCCCTGCAATTATACTTTTACGGAAGCTCTAAATAGTGCATTAGTGTGTTTAACTCCATAGTGTGCTTAGTGACTTCAACAAACGACGTGTTACATTCCACGACCTGCCACAGCCACCATTACGGCAACTTCGTCGTACCCATTAAATGAAAATCTACCAGTTTTACTTCTATTTTACAATGTGTTCCCTCAAACACAGAGGGAAGGCTCTCCTGCTAGTGGCCGGTTGTAAAAAAAGTACAGCAGATGAGGTATCCTTTATTGTAGTACATATCCTTCGCAAAGTTCAGACTAACACTCTCCTCACCCCACTCGTGCTCTGCAACTTCGGATGGCGTAGCACAGCTCACTACCCCAACTGTCCGGAGATAAAGGCAGATACACCACACGTCCTGTACTCATGTAACACTGCCATTACCTCTCCTTATTTCCTCCTTCCTGGAGTGATAGGCTTCACTCGGACTCGCCGGATCATCAGCGGGCCTTAGCGGAGCAAGCGCTCTTCTTTACTGGGGCTTAGTGCTGGCCTAAAATCAAGTTTTTTTCCACCTCCTCCTTTATTGTAGGATATGAAAGGCGTTCGTAATCTGATTGTACTTTTAGAAAATATGCAAAACTGGTGTATGTCCTCTGAAGATGCAGAGGCCACTCATTACACTCAGCACAGAGACTCGGTATCGGACTTGTTCGGAAGGCACCGGTCGCAAGGTGGATACCTGAATCGTGAACAGGGTCCAGCATCTTCAAAGAACTTCGTGTAGCAGACTAATATCGCCCTAGTCCAAGCGTGGACGCACGAGGCTCTTTACAACTTCATGTGATTTTCTGTCATTTTCCCATGTTGAGTACAGAATCATAAGGTTAATCGTTTTTAGCCATTCGCCACTAGGGTAATTTATATCGGAAAGTTTTGAATCAAGTATATTACAGCGAAGCTGTCAAGGGGCTCACTCTTCGATGGTTGCGTCCGTATGTAGAAAAAACACTCATTGGCTGTATGCTGTATGTGCGAGTGAAAGCGCGCGATGGCGAGGGACGCGCGCTTTCACGGGGAGCTATCGCACGGCGGAGAGCAAACGCGACTTCCAAGTGGAAGGGGAGCGGTGGGCGAGGAGGGCATCGAGGCACCCTAGACTGTGCGTGTGCGTGCCCGCTCTCCCACTACGGCGCATGCGCGCAGCCCTGCCCGCCTCTGCCGCCTGTGCCGCCGACTCTATGCGCCGGGCGGTCGCGCGCACCGTATCTTGACAGCGATATGCAACACCGATCCTACGTTTGTATGCGCTGTGCTTTCGCGGTTCAGTTTCCGTTGAAGCGATAGATCGCATGAACCTTCGCCCGCTGCTGCTGGCGCGCTTGCTCACGCCAGCGTTTTGATAGCGGTTGTGTGCGGTCACACAAACAACGCGCAGAACTATTGTCGACGGCGGCGGCGTTTTGAACGCATTCGCACTGAACGCACGCGGTGTTGGTGATGTGTTTGTGAAGAACGTGCCAGCGTTTGCCGTACACCCTATGGCGGTGTACTGTAGCGACCATAAGGCAATGGTCCCTTTGGTCACTAAATAAATGAAAGCCACCGGATCATATATATTTCTCATTCTTTAACAGTTCAAATAGCCAATTACACCATCACATCTTAATAGTCATAATTGGAAATACATAATTCCCACCATAGTACAGCTTCGCTGTTCTTCCATGTCCACCCCAGTGGAAGGGCTGAGTTTTTGCATAAAAGTTTGTGTTCTTTGTTGGCAGGTATGTGTTGTCCGTGTAGTTATGCTTCAGTATCTGCTACCCGCCCTTTCTTTCGTGTCAACAGAACACAGGAGCTTTTATTCGGCGCTATTTAAAGCCATTTCTAGAGTCCCATTCAGACACATTGTTCTGGACGACTTGAACCTGCAGCTCCCACACTGCAAGGTTACAAGATTTGTAACCAATCGGTACATCACCGACATACACGGAATTAAAAATGGCTGCAGATAATGATGTTCGAAGTGAGTTCACCGTAATGACCAAAAGACTGCAGCTGAGCACGCCTCCCTATGGTGCTCTAGTTTCTAATAAGAATGGACGCGACAGCGCATTACCTACTTTGACACGGAAAATACGAATGTGCTAGTAGCTTTCTATAGCGTTAAGCATGTTACCGCGTATGCCCATTGCCAACAGGTCTGGCAGGATTTCATAAAGCCACGTTGTGTCGTAGCCTTTTCCATATCGAAAAATGCGGATAAGAATTATGTACGAACACATTCCGAACGTTTGCTTTAATGTGCACGAGGAGGTTGGTTGTAGACCACTCTTCTCTAAAGCTACACTGATGTGGATCAAGAATTTTGACTCAAGGAAGTGCAAAAGGCTGGGGTTTGTAATTTTTTCAAAGAGTTAGCAAATACAACTTCCGAGGGCTGTTGGGCGGTAACTTGTTATTAAAGAGTGGTCTTTATTCTGTTTTAAAGTCGGAACGACGATGGCTTCTTTCCATGCAGAAGGAAGGTATCCGGCAGCCCATAGAGCATAGAAAAGTGTGAGTAGTGTTATCTGAGTGTCACTGTGAAGTTGTTTAATGATCCCGTGCATAGACTCCGTCAAGACCCGGTGCAGAGTTCTGGCATGGTTTAAAGAAAGGTTATAACGACCATTCTGTCTGAATTTGGGGTCGATTGCTTTGTATTCTGCTATTTCTTTGTGCTTTAGGAATGCCTCAGAATAATGATTGGTACTGGATACGTGCTCGAAGTGTTCGCCCAGAGCGCCAGCTTGGTCTTTCAAGCTATTACATTCGTCATTCGCTAGAGTCAACGGATAGATTTCTTGTCCTTTTTAGCCGTCTTAGCCTATTCGATCCTTTGGTCTCCTACGGGTAAAGATTTATACCTAAAAAAAAAAATCTCCCACCTTCGCCTACTTGCCTGTCGTTGCGTCCTTCTTCCCTGGGATTTAAAATTTTTACACTCGACAAGATTTTGAGCAATAGTATATTGACGCAGTTTGCTGCAGGCTTTATTTTGTCTCCTTCGCGCCTGCTACAGTCGCCATTCCACCAGGGGGCCAGTCGTTTACATGGTCTACCGTTTGTTTGAGGAATTAACTTGTCAGCGGCGCCAATGATAAAACCGGTAAAATATGATACGGCAAAAGTTATAATAAAATTGCTTATAAATATTATGACAAAAAAACTGGATTCTTTAAAACGTTTCCAATTAGCCGAGGCTAGTTTCCAGCGGGGGACATGCGGAGGAGAGTCATGTGCTGTGATTAAGTTTAAAGCTACTGGTAGGGAAGTGACCATTTCCAAATCAATTTTTTATTGTTTTCCCTTCTACGTCAGGGAAATGACATGCAGAGCCAATCGACAGGTATATTGCTGAAATTGTGATCAAGATTTTTATAGGTTGGCTACTTTCTTTTAAAGAGGCATGCACCGGAGTTTAAGGAATCTTTCTGTGAATTGACCTCTCGCGTGCCATTGCGACTCTCCCCACATTGTATTGTGAGCGTTAAAATTATCCAGGAGTAGGTAGGGTTCCGGAAGTTGACCTGCGAGGTTATATAAATCGGTTTTTCCGATTAGAAAATTTGGGCCATATATATGATCATTAAGCGGAAGAAATGGAGCTGGGCAGGCCATGTAATGCGTAGGATGGATAACCGGTGGACCATTAGGGTTACAGAGTGGATACCAAGAGAAGGGAAGCGCAGTCGACGTCGGCAGAAAACCACATGGGATGACGAAGTAAGGAAATTTGCAGGCGCAATTTGGAATACGCTAGCGCAAGACAAGGGTTATTGGAGATCGCAGGGAGAGGCCTTGGTCCTGCAGTGGACATAAAGTATAGGCTGATGATGATATGGATCAGACAGTTACCGTCGTATTAAACAGAATTACCCGAACGGACACTGACTCAAGGCGCGTCGGAAGGGCTACATGTTTACAAGCTACAGACTTCTCAGCAGCGATTGCATAACCAAGGCGCGAGGCGTTTGCATCGTCACGCTCTTTTCTGAAGATGACGTATTACCGAAGGAAGTTTGTGTCTAGGTTTCAAGTATGCCTCTGGAACACAGAACACTTTCAGGTTGTATTTATGTTACAGTTTTTTTAGCGTCATCGAGATTTTGTAGGCCACTGGCCTTCCAGTGTAGTGCTTGTGTATTCACGCTTTTGTGGAATGTCGTCATACAGGACTTGCTATGCCTCTCCATGCCACCCGGCGTGACAATCCAAGCGTACGCGGACGACACGGTCATCCTCATCGCCGCGAAATCAAGGGACGAGCTGGTCGCCGTGGGCTCCGATGCGCTTGCGCGGGTCGTGCGATGGGCTGAAACAGCGCGGGTCAAATTAAACATGGACAAAACTTTCTGTGTATTCTTCTCCCACGGCCATGGCGGTAAAACGGCGGAAGTTGAAGCTTCAAGTCGCGGCACCCAGCGAAACAGGCCAATATGTATGAACTCTGCGATGGGGAAGGTGTTAGAGCGCTTGCTTTATGGCACGCTCTACTTCTTTTTGAAGAGCCGCGGCCACCTACATGACAAGCAGTACGGGTTTACGCACGGGAGGAGCGCGGTACCGGCGCCTAATTTGTGTCCTAGAAAGCAACGGCATACTAGATCCTTACCAATGTGGCTTCCGAGAAGGTAGGTCGACTACAGACCACCTTGTCCGCATTGAGGCAATCATAAGGGATGCTTTTATACACAGTTTTTCTCTCCATATTTCTTGACTTAGAGAAAGCCTATGACACCACATGGCGCTTCGGTATCATCCGAGACCTATCCACTATGGGCGTCCGCGGCAACATATGAGTAGTATCGAAAGCTACCTTTCTAACCGTACCTTTCTTGTGAGGGTGGGCCAGGCCTTGTCGAGGTCTTTCACACAGGAAACTGATCTTCCGCAAAGCGGTGTGCTTAGCTGCACACTGTTTATAGTGAAAATGAATTCTCTACACACGGCTATTCCACGAACGATGTTCTACTCTGTATATGTAGATGATGTGCAGATTGGTTTTAAATCGTGAAACTTTGCTGTCTGCGAACGACATGTCCAGCATGACTTAAATAAAGTTGCTAAATGGGCTGATGAAACGTATTTAGGTTGAGCCCACAGAAAAGCACATGTGTCCTTTTCATTAATAAGAGAGGAATAGTACCAGACCCTGCTATTGAGCTCTCTGGTACTACATTACCTGTAAGCGCAGAGCACAAGTTTCTAAGCATCATATTGGACTCGAAACTCACATTCATTCCGCACGTCAAATACTTGAATGCTAAGTGCCTGAAAACAATGAACTTTTGAAGCTGCTGTCGCGTAAGACACGGGGCAGGGACAGGAAATTCATTTTGAACTTGTACAGGTGCCTTGTCGGCTCACGACTTGACTACAGGGCGATAGTTTACCAGTCTGCTGCACCCAGTGCTTTAAAGATGTTGGATCCTGTTCACCATTTAGGAATCCGCCTCGCGACCGGGGCCTTCAGGACAAGCCCCGCACAAAGCCTTTATGTGGAAGCAAACGTGTGGTCGCTCCACTTACAGAGGTCTTATGCCAGCTTTACATATTTCGTGAAAACAAATTCAAATCGTCCACATCCTACCTATTCTACCATAAACGATACCACGTATGCCACACTATTTAATAACCGACCGACAGCGAAGCAGCCCTTCTCGCTACGTGTGAGAAAGCTCAGTGAAGAAATGGGTGCTCCACTACTTGAACATCACGTAATGCCTCCAGCGAAGCTGCTACCGCCGTGGCAGTGGCAGCTGGTTGAATGTGACACATCGTTTATTGAAGTCACAAAACACGCGCCAGATGCGCACATTCAAATGCACTTTTTAGAACTAAAATCAAAGTACTATTGCCCTGAATTTTACACAGGTGCATCAAAGTCACATGCTGGCGTTTCCTATCCGGCAGTCGGTCCGTCCTTCTCGGAATCCGATGTACTTTATCCCCAAACAAGTATCTTTACGGCAGAGGCCTATGCAGTACTACCCTTAGTGAAGCACATTGATATACTGAAACTCCAAAAGGCTGTAATATTTACCGACTCTTTAAGCGTTGTTAAAGCGTTCATAATGCCGCGAAAAACATAAACACCCTGTAATTATCAACCTCTACTCAGTGATCTGCTCTGTTTATGCATCTAAACAACAAATCATAATGTGCTGGGTGCCTGGACATAGAGGCATCGAGGGTAATGTTCTTGCCGACCAAATGGCCACGTCAATAACTTCACACGATATTAATCCTACAGCTGCTGTACCTGTAACAGATTTGAAACCTTTCTTGCGTAAGAAGCTGCGAAGCTACTGGCAATGCTTGTGGGATGTGGAAACAAATAATAAGCTTCACTTGATTAAGCCACATTTAGGTTTCTGGCCCTCTGCATCGAAAACACGGAGAACTGATGTCCTGTTCTGTCGTCCCAGAATAGGACACACATATGGTACTCACAATTTTCTATTGAATGGTAATGATCCTCCAACCTGTGGTAGATGTGGCGAGAGGCTCACCGTCCTCCACGTCCTCCTGGAGTGTCGCGAAGCCGAGAGAGAGAGGAAGAAATACTTTCCTCTCGCATACCGCTATTGTGTTCCTCTCCATCCCTCTATGTTTCTGGGTAAAGAACCGCTTTTTAATACCAAAGCAGTCCTCGCTTTTATGAACGATGTTGTATTGCATGTTATCAGCCCAATAAATACGTAGCGCATCATCTCTTTAGAGGATGCCGCTGTGATAGTAGTCCTGTATAGCACATGCCTCCAGGCCCTTAGATTTCAAGGGCTCTGTTAAGCCATTAGTGTTTTTCACAATTTTTGCCCATGACATATTTTAGTATATCATCAATCTTTCACGATGCATTTCTCGTATCCATAGCACACTTCATTAGTCATTGCCATACTCTTAGTACCTATAGAATTTACGCAGTTTACAGCGACTATTTTAGGCCTCTTTACAGCCATGCCACATCTGTTTTATCTACACTTTATCATTCACCATTCATGTACCACTGACAAGTAATTATCATCACCTTGGCGCTCTTTGGCCACATCTGGCCCTTGCGCCAACAAACTCCAACAATCATCGTAAGAAAACTAATGTGGCAACAACTGTCTTTAGCTGTGTGTGCATCTAACAACTCGCTGGATTGGCCTATATTGCTTTGACGCTACGACTACAATCTCATTTTTTTTTTCGTCCACCCAAAGGCGCGATCATTTGTGCTTGCATTTCGTATGCATGCTGTGTTGCCTGTTTCCTTAGGAAATTGCGAAAATTACTGCCAGTGTTAGCGCGCTTCAGAATTTACTATTTTACTGGAGTGGAGCGCACGGTCAAATTAAAGAAAAATTACCCCGTGTTACCAGCGAGTTATCAAGCGATTCTTGCTGAGTGAGGCACGCCTGCGTTCTGGTAACAGCATGGCACTAGCGCTGTGATTATTGCACTTCTCGCCCTATGACTGACTCGGAAATCACAGCAATGTTTTAATCTAGAGGTATGTATACGGCACGGATTTTACCATTGGTTTAAGAACGTGTTACCGCATGCAGGCGGAAATAGCTGTACGGTTACGTGGGGCCAAACGAAAAAAAGAATCTCGCCACGCAGCCGATCAGATTGCATCGTGCGAGGCCAAAGCGACACACTCGCGGTGTCGCATTATACAAAACTCGCGAGTCTTACTTTTTGCACGCAAATGAAGTTTTATGCGCCTGACAAAACAACGTGATGCGTCCACTTACATTACGCTTACCCCCCGTACTGTGTTGCGTCTACTTAGTCTCCTTACTATGCGATATACGATGAACGATATACGAGATGAAACAACACTTGCCCTGCAGTACACTCGCAGTACGTGTGAAGAAGTTTTGCACGTTGTTTCTTCATCATGGTGAGCTGCTTGCCTGCCCGCTCTTGAGGGCAAGCACGTACGTGCATGCCTATGTTGACCGGCTCCTTCAGTAGAACCACTCCAATCGACGGCCGAGTTAATCCTGAAGAAAGTCCTGCCGCGGCGCTTTGACGCTCACACATGCCTTCGTCAGTTTAATCAAAGTACAGATCAAGCTGTTGAAAAATAAAGGCTGGTGCATCTCTCAAATCTTAGTTACAAGCGGCCTGCACGTCGCATCAGCATGTTGCTATCGCGTCGGTAAATGCAAAATGTCTTATTGATACACGTGAGCAAATACGGGCGCGCTAGAGCAGGACGATGAGAAGCTACTTCAACAACACATGCTACAAAAGAAAAAAAAAGCAGAGACGGCCGTCGCGAGAGACTGCTTGGTCAAACACTGTCATGCTTTGCGTAGAGGCGAGGAGCGGCGGGAGCGTGTGTCCTGACTGTAGCTAAAGTGGCGGCTCCTAGAAAGGTCGCTTACTGGAACGAGGTCCATTGTTAAGTGCCCACATGGTGCACTTTTACCAAATGGTAATGCAACATTGTTCTGTACGGCCTTTTGATTGTACTTCAATGCAACATTCATTTCTAAAAATTTTTTTCCATCCTTTGTGTAGTGTTTGCATGCATCAGGGTTAGAAACTAGTTACTCTATGACCACTGTTTTTATGGAAATTATGATGTGATTGCAGTATGTAAATGACTACTGCTTCCATCTTGTGATATAATTGTGGGTTAAGTTGTCTACAGTTAGGTAAGTTTAAAGCATGCACATGATGATGATGATGATGTGTAGTGTTTAATGGCGCAAGGGCCAGCTATGGCCAAAGAGCGCCATGACACATGGTGGTGGGTTCTGAATGTAATATGGATGCAGTGGACAGTAGGATGCAAATGGTACATAAAAGGTGGCAATAAAGAGGCCTGAAACAAATCGCTATAAATTGCGTAAAATATATGAGTCTTAAAATAATGACAAGGACTAATGATGTGAGCTATGAGCGTAAAAGTTTCGTTACAAAGCGGTGACATAATAAAGTACATGCAATAGCACTATTGCCTCAAGAGGTCCTTGAAATCAAGGGCTGAGAGGCACGTGCTGTAAAATGTTTTTGCACTGCAGCTGCAGCCTGCAAGTCGAGGCTGCGCTACAGATAGCCTGGCCAGATGACTTGTAACGTGTTTACGTCTGCTAAAAACTTTAAGACGGCATTAAAATCAAATAGCGGCTCATGGCTAAGAAAGAATGCTGGGTGAAGAGGGATGTGCTCACGATACGTGGGATAAAAGTACTTTTTACGCTGACCTTGTATTTCAGGGCACTGGAAAAGAACATGGAGAACTGTAAGTATGTTGCCACACCTATCACATGTCGGAGGATCACTTCCTGTAAGGAGATACGAGTGTGTTCCATAGGTATGTCCTATCCTTAACCTGCAAAGAAGCACTTCCTTGTGTCTTGTTGTTTTCTCAGATATCCATTTCCCAATTCTTGGCTTGATTACATTTACATGTAGCTTATTTTGCACTTGATTATCCCACTGCCTTTGCCAATATTTTCGTAATTCATGGCGCAAGAAAGGCTTTAGGTCAGTGGAAGGGATGGCTATGTTTCTGTTCGTATGTTCAAAAACTACTGAAGTGGCACTTTCGTCTGCAGCTACGTAGCCTTTAATGCCTCTATGGCCAGGTACCCAGCATATTATGATTACTTGGTTGTCCTTGTAAGCTGAGCATAGCAAGCTGTACAGTTCGTTATAAACTGAATTCTTGTGTTTTCGTAGACTCATTAGAGCTCTAACGACGCTCAATGAGTCTGTGAACACATTTGCTTTTGGGTGATTCCACGAGAGATCAACACGGGTCCAAAAATTCATATTTTAGATTTCATTCAATATTTTATATTTTGTGCGCATATCACTCGGTAGTACGAAAGTGAACTTGCTTTCTTTGACAAATGAATACTTTAGGAGAAAAAAAATATCGAAATTGCTCAGGTGGCAGATGCCATTTTCATGCACCGGGCATTCTCGCAAATTCACAACAATGTGAAATACAAAATATTACGGCTACAAAGAATGCATTTTCGTGTGTAAAAAGTATACGCAAAGAATTAGTCAGCAAGCGTTGTTTGAGGCTTCTGTGCAAAACGGAAGTGTTTTAGAAAAAATTCTTAATTTGCTACACTTTTCGAAATTTGCTATATTTATGAATTTTTATCTACTAAACTAATGCATGTAGCCGTTTGAAATTTGGTGGGCTATGAGACATTAACCTGTTTAACGATTGTGCTGAATATTGTTGCAGTAGCACAAATTTCCATTTTTACAGTTTGCCTCAAATGTGAAGTTTTGACGAAAAGGAACACTATTTAAAAATCAAAATAAAAAAAACCCCATCGTTAATTTTTCTCAAAATTTCGTAAACAGCTGTACACAGACACTGGAAAAAGAAGATTAAAAAACATCTTGCATTATTTTGTTTTTAATGACAATATATGTGGTAGAAATAAAAGCTTCGCCGGGATGCAGCAAGGTGCAAAGAAATGGGCACATCGGGGTAAAAAGAACGTCCATTAGCATCTGACTTCCCTAAACTTGGCCATGATTGCGACAAAAGGGTAGTTTTGGTAAACTAGTGTTATGATTGCAAGCACGCAGTTCTCGAATGCCTAACTTTCGGACATAAATTGTGCTACTGGGCAATCACTCGCGTCCATATTTTGTTAGTGCTTTCAGATGATGCTCTGCTAAAAATCGTCTCTTTTGAACGAGTTGGTAGAGTGTAGTAGAATGGGGAGTGGGTCCGTGGGAGGCGGTGGCAAACAGTGGTAAAGCGAAATACGCTGAAAGTTGCTGGCGGTGTGGCCGCCGCCTTAAGAGGAAGCTTTAGCTTGGGTGCTCATATCTAAATACATGTAAAACGAGAATTCATTTTTCTCGGCAACCACTGCACCACATTTGATGACGTTTGTTGCAGTTAAAATAAAAGTGAAACTCTAGTGGCTGTTGGTTGCGATTTTTTTATTGAAGTTGTCAACTGTTTAATGAAATTGACAAAATAGCAGAGCTTCAGAAAACGAAACCATCAAATTTACAACTCAAACTCAGCAATGAAACATGATATCACAATCTTGTAAACTGCACCGAATAGTAAATCTAAAGTGTACAAAATTGCTATATTCTACATGGCTTTAAAATAGACTACTATTTTGTGTGTAGAACTTGTGCAAAATCCTTGTAAACAATGTAACAAATTCACGTAAGAAATAAATTGGCATATCAATTTTGTCTGCTTTGAATGCTCTAATAGATGCCCTTCACAGGTCTGCGATATCCTTTATATAGGTGCAGAGCTACGAATTTGTAAACTTCGTGCTTCTATTTTTTCAAACATAACAATGCTTGAAAATTCTAGTTAAATAATGCAGGCCAGAAATCGACATTTTGGGTCCGACAGTCACTAGAATTTACCTTTCTCTCTTATGTGCAACAAATTTAAGTAGAATCGGCCCAGTGGTTATCTCAGAAAATCGTTTCTGCGTATTACGTGTATTTGAATAGGCGGCATCGGAGTTGGGCCCGAGCTAAAGCTTCCTCTTAAGAGCAAGCTTTATTAGATTCCCTCCATTAGATCTGCGTGATCTGACCCTCTGGATCAGTTGGTCTTATTGAAAATGTGGAAAGAGCCGCCATTACTGCAGCGCTTCGTAAACTGAGGACGCGTTCTCAGCACGCTATCATCCTTTCGGATGATAGCGTGCTGAGAACGCGCTATCATCCTATCATCCCCCCCCCCCCTCCCTGTTAAAGCGAAACAGTTCATCTGTGCCTGCCAATACTTCAATAAAAACAGAAACGCTCTACTTGAGGCTTCGCACAGACGACAATTTCCGTAAGAGTGTGCGGAACAGGCAATGTTTTCCAAAACACATAAGTTTCTGAGAGAGGAAGTGTCGCGCCTCTTTTACCACCTGTTCAACCCACTTTTTAAAGAGGCGGTAGAAGAGAGCAACTGCTGGCACTAGCTGCCGGCTAAATCAGCCCTAACCAACACTATCGCCCCCCCCCCCCCATTACCACCACCACCGTATCTTAGGTTATACTGTATAATGACGTTTCCGACGGAGCCATGGCGAGTACGTCATTTTTCGAGACCTTTACCTGCCGTAAATTTTGTTACTTGTGTACATGCACAGGTAGTTCACCGTTAAATCTGCAATTATCTGCGTTGCAAGCTACGCAAACTTGTTAAATAAAATGCGCCATGTAAAGGTTGCTCTGTTGACGTATCATTACTCACATTCAAGAGAATGAGTATTGTACTAAACGGTAGTTTATGCATAAGTATTAACCATAAGGGTTGCCCTTGTGTCGCAATCATGGCCAAGTTTTGGGAAGTCAGATGCTAATGGACGTTCTTTTTACCCCGATGTCCCTATTTCTTAGCACCTTGCTGCATCCCGGCGAAGCTCTCATTTCTACCACATATATTGTCATTAAAAACAAAATACTGCAAGATGTTTTTTAATCTTCTTTTTCCAGTGTCTGTGGACAGCTGTTTACGAAATTTTGAGAAAAATTAACGATGGGGGTTTTTTTATTTTGATTTTTAAATAGTGTTCCTTTTCGTCAAAACTTCACATTTGAGGCAAACTGTAAAAATGGAAATTTGTGCTACTGCAACAATATTCAGCACAATCGTTAAACAGGTTAATGTCTCATAGCCCACCAAATTTCAAACGACTACATGCATTAGTTTAGTAGATAAAAATTCATAAATATAGCAAATTTCGAAAAGTGTAGCAAATTAAGAATTTTTTCTAAAACACTTCCGTTTTGCACAGAAGCCTCAAGCAACGCTTGCTGACTCTTCTTTAGGTATACGTTTTACACAAGAAAATGCATTCTTTGTAGCCGTAATATTTTGCATTTCACATTGTTGTGAATTTGCGAGAATGCCCGGTGCATGAAAATGGCACCTGCCACCTGAACAATTTCTATATTTTTTTTCTCCTAAAGTATTCATTTGTCAAAGAAGGCAAGTTCACTTTCGTACTACCGAGTGATATGCGCACAAAATATAAAATATTGAATGAAATCTAAAATATGAATTTTTGGACCCGTGTTGATCTCTCGTGGAATCACCCTTTTGTCATATTCATTTGTTTTATGTGTTTGACTGCTGAAAGGATTGCGCATGCTTCCGCTGTAAAAATACTTGTATGTGGATTTAGTACCCCGGACACTGAAAGAGGCGGTCCCAAAGCTGCGTAAGCAACACCAGTAAACGATTTGGAGGCGTCCGTATAAAATTCACTGCAAGAATACTTCTCCCGAAGTTCAAGAAAATGCGAATGTATGTGTGCTTCAGGTGCCCATTTTGATATTTCTACGAAAGAGATATCGTACTGGATGGTCTGCCACTCCTAAGGTGGTGGAAGCCTAGTAGGAGCCATTAGGATATTCTCTAGAAGAGGGACGCCTGTTTCTTCCGACAGTGCTTCCAATCGGAGGGACAAAGGAGGCCTAGTGGCTGGGCGGTTATGGAACAGCCTGGCCATGGACAAGTCGTGAATAATTGAGTGACATGGGTGGTCTACTGATGATTTTACCTTCAAGGCATAAGAGAAGCTTAAATATGTCCTTTGGAAGAATAGAGACCATACGTCTGATTCGACGTACAGGCTTTGTACAGGACTAGTCCTGAAGGCACCTGTAGCAAGGCGGATGCCTAGGTGGTGAATAGGATCCAGCATTTTCAAAACACTAGGCCTCGCAGAATTATATACTAATGCTCCGTAGTGAAGACGCGATAATATAAGACTTTTGTATAACTTTATGAGGCATCTCCTGTCACTTCCCCAGGATGTGCGTGATAAGAGCTTCAGCAGATTCATAGTCTTGAGGCACTTTGCTTTAAGATACTTCAGGTGTGGGACAAAATTTAACTTGCAGTCTAAAACGATACCCAGAAATTTATGTTCACGGCTTACAGAGAGTCGTTCTCCATTGAGATCTATTACGGGGTCCTGCAGTACACCCCTCTTGTTAGAGAAGAGGACACACGTACTTTTTTGAGGGTTTAATTTAAAACTGTTCTCGTCCGCCCACTTAGACAATTTATTTAAGCGAAGCTGTACTTGTCGCTTGCAGATATTTAGATTGCATGATTTGTAACCTATTTGGATGTCATCCACATATACAGAGTAAAACATACTACGTGGCATGACAGTATACAGCGAGTTCATTTTGACGATAAATAAAGTACAGCTCAGCACACCGCCTTGAGGTACCCCAGCCTCTTGCGTAAATGGACGAGAAAAGACGTTACCAACTCTCACGCGGAACGTGCGATTGGAGAGGTGACTCTGAATCGCAGTCAGTAAGTTACCTCGAACTCCCATTCCGGACAGATCACGGAGGATTCCAAAGCGCCACGTTGTGTCATATGCCTTCTCCATATCTAAAAATACTGACAAGAAAAACTGTTTGTGCACAAAGGCATCACGGATATTTGTCTCGATGCGGACAAGGTGATCTGTTGTGGATCTACCTTCCCTGAAACCGCACTGTAAGAGATCGAGTATTTTGTTACTTTCAGGAAAATGGATCAGGCGGCGATTGATCATTTTCTCAAAGAGCTTGCATATACAACTTGTCAGAGCTATAGGCCTATAGCTACTGGCCGAAGAAGGGTCCTTGCCATCCTTGAGAATAGGAATTACGATTGCTTCTTTCCATGCAGTCGGAATGTAGCCAGCAGAGAACATGGTGTTAAAGAGTGACAGTAGTGTTTTGTGGGTTTCAGGGTGTAAGTGTTTTATCATTTCATATAGTATTCTGTCACTTCCTGGAGCAGACGCGTTACAACAATTCAGTGAAGCATGAAACTCCGCCATGCTAAATGGACAATTGTATGCTGCATTGGGTGTGTCTTTTCGGCCCAGAGGCTGCCGCTCTGCTTGTCGCTGATATCTTAGAAATATATCTGTATAATGGGAGGTACTGGAGATATGCTTGAAGTGTGCTCCTAGACAATCAGCCTGGTCCTCAAGAGTGTCTCCTTGTGTGTTTACTAAAGGCAAAGGATGGGTTTCGCGGCCTTTTATTTTGTTTACCCTGTTCCAGGCGTTGCGTTCGTCTGTATAAGAGTTGATGCTTGATATGTATTTTTCCCAACTTTCCCGTTTAGCACGGCGGCGTGTTCTTCTACCTTGTGACTTAATTGCCTTGAAGTTAATTAGGTTTTCTGTGGTCGGGGATTTACAAAGGAGATTCCAGGCCTTGTTTTGCTTTTTCCGGGCTTCCCTACACTCCTCATTCCACCATGGAATACGTCGTTTCAAAGGCGACCCAGTTGTTTGGGGTATACATAATGATGCAGCATCAATAATAAACGCTGTAAAGTATGTTACTGCAGCGTCAATATCAAGTGAACGGATATCGTTCCAGGGCAAATGTGTTTCTTCACGAAACCGCGTCCAGTCAGCTGATTCGACTTTCCATCGAGGAACCTGTGTAGAGCACTCAGATTGTTTTGTGAGGTTTAGTACGATGGGGAAGTGATCACTTCCATAAGGGTTGTTAATCACATCCCACTTTAGATATGGCACAATTGTACTAGACGATGGAAGAAAATGTTTTGTGTGTAGGGCTGTAGAATGTTGGTTCTTTTTTGTTAAGCAGGCAGGCACTTGAAGAGAGTAGGAAGTTTTCAATTAGTCGTCCTCTGGCATCACAGCGAGAGTCGCCCCACAGTGTACTATGTGCGTTTAGATCACCAACGACTATGTAAGGGTGACGGAGTTCATTAATAAAGCTTTGAAATGTTGTTCTGATTAATGGGTTTTAATGGCGCAAGGGCCAGTTCTGGCCAAAGAGCGCCAAGCGCATGGTGTAATGAAGTATTAATGGGATGAAAGAATGTAACACGGCCGTAAAAGGGGGCTAAGATAAGTCTCTGTAAATTGCTTAAAATATACATGCAGTAATATTAATGGGATCAAAAAATGTAACACGGCTGTAAAGGGGCCTAAGATAAGTCTCTGTAAATTGCTTAAAATATAAATGTACTAAAACAATGGCAATGATTAGTTGCGTGTGCTTTGATCATAAAATGTTAGCAGCGATGGATGGTTAGGCGAGGCGTATAGGAGATGGTAGCACTAGTAGCTCAACAGGACCCTTGGAGGCAAGGGTCGTGAGGCGCGTACGTACTCTACAAAAATGCTTACATTGTAGCTACAACCTCCAAGGAGGAGGTAGTGCTACAAATAACCTGGCCAAATAATTTTTAAGATGTCGGTTTCTTTTAAAAAGTTTAAGACCGTGTTAAAATTGAAAAGCGGTTCATTGCTGAGAAAAAATGCTGGGTGGAGAGGTACGTGCTCACGATACAGGGAGGGGAAGTACTTTTTCCTCTCTGCTTCTATTTCAGGGCACTGAAGGAGAACGTGTATAACTGTAAGGATATTGCCGCATCTGCCACATGTTGGAGGTTCGCTTCCAGTCAGTAGGTGAGCGTGGGTACAGTAGGTATGGCCTATCCTTAATCTGCAGAGAGGTACTTCTTTGTGTCTATCTGTCCTTTCGTATCTCCAGTTCCCTAATTTTGGCTTTATGATGTGTAGCTTATTTAGTACTTCAGTATCCCACTGGCTTTGCCAATACTTCCTCAACTGATGTCGTATCAAGGGTTTGAGGTCTGTGACTCCTATGGGCATATTTATATCTGTATCACTAAAGGCTACTGACGTAGCATTTTCGTCGGCGGCTACATTGCCTGTTATGCCTCTGTGGCCCGGTACCCAGCAAAGAACAATGACTTGGTTGCACATGTAAGCTGCACATAACAATGAGTACAGTTCATTAAAAACAGGGTTCTTAAGTTTTTGTAAGCTCATTAGGCCTCTGACGACGCTCAATGAATCCGTGAACACAATAGCTTTAGTGGTATGTGTCTCCTTTATATGTTTTACGGCCGTGAGTATGGCGAATGCTTCTGCAGTGAATATACTGGTGTGTGGATTTAATGCACCCGATTTTAAAAACGATGCTCCGAGAGCTGCATAAGCCACACCAGACGGAGACTTTGAAGCATCTGTGTAAAATTCTTCACAGCAGTACTTCGCTTGAAGTTCAAGGAAGTGAGAACGTATATGAGCTTCAGGGGCATGTTTTGATACTTGCATAAAAGAGATATCACACTCAATAGTCTGCCATTCCCAGGGTGGAGGAAAGCGAGTAGGAGCCATTAGTAGGCTTTCTCTAAGTGGGACACCCGTTTCCTCTGCTATTGCTTCCAAACGCAGGAACAGAGGGGTCCTCAAAGCTGAACGGTTACGAGAAAGCCTGGCAGTAGATACGTCGCAAGTAATTGAGTTACATGGGTGTTCAACATTTGATTCCACCTTCAGGTAGTATGAGAAAGCTAAGTATGTCCTTTGGAGATGTAGGGACCATTCATTGGACTCAACATACAGGCTTTCTACAGGACTAGTCCTGAAAGCACCTGTAGCCAGGCGGATACCCAGATGGTGAACGGGATCGAGAATCTTTAAAGCACTAGGCGTAGCAGAGTGATAAACTATTGCGCCGTAGTCAAGGCGCGATCTTATCAGAATCTTATATAAGCTCAAGAGGCATCGCCTGTCACTTCCCCATGATGTGCGTGACAGAAGCTTCAGTAGGTTCATCGTTTTGAGACATTTCTCTTTAAGATGTTTCAGGTGAGGGATAAAAGTGAGTTTGGAATCTAAGATTATACCTAAAAATTTATGGTGAGAGCTTACAGATAGACGTTCTCCATTCAGAGAAATATCGGGATCCGGTAATATTCCTCTTTTGTTAGAGAAAAGCATACAGGTACTTTTCTGTGGGTTTAGACTAAACCCATTCTCATCCGCCCACTTACACAGTTTGTTTAGGCAAAGCTGTACCTGTCGCTCGCAGATTGCAAGATAACATGATTTGAATCCAATCTGCACATCGTCCACATATACAGAATAAAACATTGTGCGCGGTATAACGGTATGCAAAGAATTCATTTTGACGATGAAGAGAGTACAGCTCAGCACTCCACCTTGAGGTACTCCTGTCTCCTGAGTGAATGGCCGGGATAGGACGTTGCCAACTCTCACACGGAATGTTCTATTATATAGATAATTTTCAATAGCGCTCAGCAAGTTACCGCGGATAACCATTCCAGACAAATCTCGGAGAATTCCAAAGCACCACGTAGTATCGTAGGCCTTCTCCATGTCAAGAAATACTGATAGGAAGAATTGCTTGTGTATGAAGGCATCCCGGATGTTTGCCTCCATACGGACAAGGTGGTCTATAGTAGATCTACCTTCCCTGAATCCACATTGCAGAGGATCTAGTATTTTGTTGCTTTCAAGATAATAAATCAAGCGCCGATTTACCATTTTCTCAAAGAGTTTGCACAAACAGCTTGTCAACGCTATGGGTCTGTAGCTGACAGCTAAAGAAGGGTCCTTGTTCTTTTTGAGAATTGGAATTACGATGGCTTGTTTCCAAGCGGACGGGATGTGACCTGTAGACCACATGACATTAAAAAGCGACAGGAGTGTTTTGTGAGTTTCATGGTTTATGTGATTAATCATGTCATATACTATTCCATCGGCTCCTGGCGCAGACTTGTTGCAACATTTCAGTGCAGCCTGAAATTGAGCCATGCTAAATGGGCGATTGTAAGGTTCCTTTTGCGTGCTTTTTCGATCCAAGGGCAGTCGCACTGCTTGTCCTTGATATCTTAAGAATGTGTCGGAATAGTGGGATGAACTGGAAACATGTTCAAAGTGTGCACCTAGATAATCAGCTTGATCTGTGAGGGTACCTCCCTGGATATTTACTAGCGGCAGAGGATGAGTTTGTCGGCCTTTTAATTTGTTTACTTTGTTCCATGCTTTTCTTTCGTCTGTATAAGAATTGATGCTACCGATGTATTTTTGCCAACTTTCCCGTTTTGCACGGCGGCGTGTTCTTCTTCCTTGTGACTTAATCAGTTTGAAATTAATGAGGTTTTCTGTGGTGGGGGAGTTACGTAGGAGATTCCAAGCCTTGTTCTGCTTCTTCTGCGCTTCCTTACACTCCTCATTCCACCATGGTATACGCCGTTTCGAAGGAGTCCCGTTTGTTTGGGGAATGCATATTGATGCATCATCAATTACAAACGCTGTAATGTATGCTACTGCATCGTCAATGCCAAGTGCATGGATATTGTCCCAGGGCAAATGTGTTATTTGACGAAACTGCGTCCAGTCAGCTGAATCTACTTTCCATCGAGGGACGTATGTACGGCATTCATCCTGCTTTGTAAGATTTAAAGCGATAGGAAAGTGGTCACTACCATACGGGTTATTAATGACTTCCCACTCCAGATACGGCACAAGTGTGCCGGACACTATACTAAGATCTATGGAGGAAAATGTTTTGTGTGTAGTGCTGTAGTATGTTGGTTCCTTCTTGTTCAGCAAGCAGGCACTTGAGGAGAACAGAAAGTTCTCTATTAACCGTCCTCTCGCATCACAACAAGAGTCGCCCCACAGTTTAGATCTCCGACGACTACGCGCGTTTAGATCTCCGACGACTACGTAAGGATGGGGAAGCTGCTCTATAAAGCTCTGAAATGTTGCCCTAGAGAGCTGATAATTCGGGGGAATGTATACCGACGTAATGGTCACCAATTTATCAAACAGCACTGCTTGAATAGCAACTGCCTCAAGGGGGGTTCGGAGGAGTAGTTGCCGACAGGCCACCCCTCTGTCGACTATTATAGCTACACCA
The DNA here is from genome assembly GCF_013339745.2 of Dermacentor silvarum. Lineage (NCBI taxonomy): Eukaryota > Metazoa > Arthropoda > Arachnida > Ixodida > Ixodidae > Dermacentor > Dermacentor silvarum. Next base: position 402,178,015 of record NC_051154.1, read on the forward strand.
ACGGACGACGCCCTGCGTCCTCTCGGTCTCTCCGGAAAATGGCGTATTGCCGGAGGAAGTTTGTGTGTGTAGATTTAAGGTGTGTCTCTTGCACACACAGCACCTTTGGATTAAACTTATGTAAAAGTTGTTTAACGTCGTCGAGGTTCCGGAAAAGACCTCTGACGTTCCAGTGTATAACTGCCGTATCCATGTTAAAAGTAATATGTGCTGTGTGGCTAAGACACGAAGTTCAAGGTAGTTTAGCTTACAGGGCCCTTTCCGGGCCCCGTGATGCTGGGTTTGTCTTTCTTGCCACGGTCCTGAGACTCGCGGCGGTCCTTCGGCGCTGGCTGCGCCGGCTGGCTAGGGCTAGCGTCCATTGCCTCTTGCGAGGTGCTGGACGTCCGCTCTTGTGAGCGCTGTTTATGTCGTGAAGTCCTCGCCTCGTGAGACGGGGCCTTGGAGCCTACCAACCCGGAGGTCGACGGGCCCTGCTTCAGGGAAGGCGAAGCAGCGCTGGCTGCTTTCGCCAAGGGGGCTGGTGGCATAGCCGCAGCCACACTGTTTGTGGGCCGGGCCGGTGCCATAGTCTGCTGCGACGCTTCCCCCTTGCGCACCGCATCAGCATACCCTGAGGTATAAAGGAATGAAACACGCCTCCGTGCTTCCTGTAAAGAAATGTTCTATTTTATCTTGATAGTTATTATTTCCTTTTCCTTTTTCCACGTAGGACATGCTCGTGAGTATGATGCATGTTCACCGTCGCAGTTAGGACAGTGGAGTGTACCAGTACAATTGTCAGAGTTGTGTTCATTCTGTCCACATTTCACACAGGTCAGTCGGCCTCGGCAGTTTTGCGAGCCGTGGCCGAATCTTTGGCACTTATAGCATCTACGTGGGTTGGGAATGTATGCTCTTACTCGTGTCTTTGTGTAGCCGGTTTCAAGAGAATCTGGCAGTACACTCGTTGCAAAGGTGAGGATCAAGTGCTTCGTTGGTATTTCTTTGTTTTCACGCTTGATGATTATTCGCTGCACTTTGATTACATTTTGGTCCTTCCAGCCATCTAGAAGTTCTTCTTCACTCAGGCTTAAGAGATCTTCGTCTGAAATGACTCCTCTGGATGTGTTCATCGATCGATGAGCTGTCACTGTGACTGGGTTGTCACCAAATGTCACGAGCTTTGAGATATTTCCGTACTGAAGCTTGTCGCGAACCTCAAGCAAGAGGTCACCGCTAGCCATTTTTGTGACTTTGTAGCCGGGGCCGAGTGAGTCAGTGAGACACTTAGCAACCACAAATGGGGAAACGGTTCGGACAGTCTTTTCGGGGTTTTCGCTATGGTAGCGGGGAAAGGTTTCTAAAGTTCATTGTTTCCTCGGTGCGTCCTCTTTTGAAAACAGGACGATCAGGTAGTTTGGGGAATGCAGCTGCTGCCATAAATCCTTACCTAATTTCGGCTGCGATGCCAGCCGCCCACCACCGAGCCCAACAAGGGGACGTGACGGGAGCTCCTGCAAGGTAAGTCCTGCCGACGCCAGCTGTACACCACTGCTATAACCAAATACGACATAACCAAGACAGGTTAGCCACACAAGGTTAACCCTTGCCACCAAGAAAAATGGGAAGTAAATAGAAGGTAAAAGAAGACAGGACAGTAATGAAAGAGAAGTATAAAGAAAAAGAGTGTGGAGATGAGGACAGGAAAAGGCGACTGCCGATTTCCCCCGGATGGGTCAGTCCGGGGGTGCCGTCTACATGAAGCGGAGGCCAAAGGAGTGTGTTGCCTCTGCCGAGGGGCCATAAAGGTCCAAACACCTGGCTTCGGCTCAACTCCCAGGATCCCCTTTTCCCCGGACACGGCTAAGCCGCGCACGGCTGCACACGGGAGGGTCCATACTCGTGTGCTCGGGTACGTGGTGGCGCAACTCACCAAACGCCTGCTTACGCAGACGCCCCTGCGGGGTTGAAATGTTGTTCTAGAGAGTTGTTAACTTGGGGGGATGTATATAGACGCGATGGTGACTAGTTTATTGAATAGCACTGTTTCGATAGCAACTGCTTCAAGAGGAGTCTGGAGTTGCAGTTTCCGACATGCAACGCCTCTGTCGGCAATTATAGCTACACCGCCTGACGATGTGGCAGCATCGTCCCGGTCTTTCCGGAAGATGGCGTATTGCTGAAGAAAGTTTGTTTTTGTAGGTTTAAAATGTGTCTCCTGAACACACAGCACCTTTGGATTGTACTTGTGTAAAAGTTCTTTAATGTCATCGAGGTTGTGCATTAGGCCTCTCACGTTCCAGTGTATTATTTGTGTATTCATATTGTTTGTTTTTGGGCTGTGTGTCAAGATACTAGTCTGTTTGGCTTACGGAGCCTTTCCAGGCCCCGTAATTCGGGGTTTGTCTTTCTTGGAGCGATCGCGAGAATCGCGTCGCTCCGGAGGCGCTAGATGCGCCGCCTGGCTTGGGGTTGTGTCCATCGACTCCAAGGAGCCGCTGGACTTCCGCTCAAGCGAGCGGCGTGTTTTCGGGGTGGGCCTTGCCTCGAAAAGCAGGGCCTTGGTAGCCACCAACCCAGAGGTGGATGGACCCTCATTGAGAGACGGCACAGCAGAGCTGGCTGCTGTCGCCTGGGGAGCTGGTGGCACAGTCACGGCCACACTATTTTTGGACTGGGCTGATGCCGGAGTCTGCTGCGGCGTTGCCCCCCTACGCGCCGCACCAGCATACCCTGCAGAATGAAGAAAAGATACACGCTTTCGTGCTTCTTGGAAAGATATATTTTGTTTTACTTTCAGTGTGATGATGTCTTTCTCTTTTTTTCCACGTAGGGCAGGATCGAGCATATTGCGACAGAGCGACGAAGAAGACGTTTGGACATGACTTGAAGAAGACGACGCTCTGGACTTCGCGAGCTATGATCTTGTCAGGCGCTGCCATACTTGTAAATACAGTGTAAATATATTTCTTGCTTCTTTTTCCCGTAACAATATGCTGCATGGTCACCATCGCAATTTGAACAGTTCAGGGCGCCAGTACAGTTGTCAGATGTATGTTCATGATCGGCACATTTTGCGCATGTCAGTCGGCCTCGGCAGTTTTGAGAGCCATGGCCGAATCTTTGGCATTTGAAACATGTGCGCGGGTTCGGAATATATGGTCTTACTCGGATTTTCGTGTATCCTGTTTCAAGGGTATCTGGGAGAGTACTGGAGCCAAATGTAAGGATTAGATGCTTCGTGGGAATTTCAATGTTGTCTCGTTTAATCTTTATTCGCTGTACTTGTGTCACATTTTGTTCTTTCCAGCCCTCGAGGAGCTCTTCTTCGGTCAAGTTCAGGAGGTCTCCGTCAGACACTACTCCTTTGCATGTGTTCATCGATCGGTGCGGAGTCACGGTGATTTTTACATTACCGAGTGTTACGAGATTGCAGAGTTTTCCGTGCTGGTGCTGGTCGCGAACCTCGAGGAGGAGGTCGCCGCTGGCCATTTTCGTTACCTCGTAGCCAGGTCCTAGTGCATCAGTTATGCATTTGGCAACAGTGAAGGGAGAAATCATTCTTTTGGTCTTTTCGGGGTTTTCACTGTGAATAACGTGAAATCGTGGGAAGGTGTCTTTTCGTTGGCCAAAAAAGTTCAGAGTTTCTTCGGTGCGCCCTCTTTTGCTAAGAGGGCGATCAGGCAGACGAGGGAAGGACAAAACATCCATAGATAATTAGTTAATTTCGGAGGCTATGCCAGCCACCCACCACCGAGCCCAACAAGGGGACGCTACGAGACCCGAAGGAGACGCAGACGCCAACTGTACATAGCCACCATAACCTAATATAATAGACCCAAGGTTGGATAAACTACACCAGGTTAACCCTTGCTGCCTGGAAGATGGGAAGTAAAACGAAGTGAAGAGAAGACAGGAGAGATGGAAAGTGAGAGAAAGACGAAGGTTGGAGGGAGAGAGACAGGAAAAGGCAACTACCGATTTCCCCCAGGTGGGTCAATCCGGGGGTGCCGTCTACGTGAAGCCGAGGCCAAAGTGGTGTGTTGCTTCCGCCGTGGGGCCTTAAAGGTCCAAACACTCAGCGCTGGCTCAACCCCCAGGATCCCCTTTTCCCCGGACACGGCTAAGCCGCGCACGGTTAGACGCGGGAGGGTCCAACCCTCGTGTGCTCAGGTACGTGGTGGCACAACTCACCAAACGCCTGCTTGCGCAGACGCCCCTGCGGGGTAAAGCATGCACATGGTAATGCACTGAGGTTAAAAAGTAGATTTTTTATTTTATGCTGTTTATAGCCATGAATCTGTTTCATAATGCTAACATTGCATCAGCTCTGAAAGCCTGAATGGTTGTCTGGAAGAGGTTGAATACTTGTTGCCCTGAATGTAATACACCATGGTATTTAGCAGCATGCAGACAGAAAGGTCTATGTATTTAAAATTAATTTGTTCACATGTTTTATGTTTGATCAGGCACGATGAGTTCATAGCCAAATTATTTGATATATGGGGCTTTCATTGCAGATCTAGTGGGGCAGCTGTGGCGAGGAATTTTTATTGTGTCCACTTGCAGCGTGCTTTGAAGCTTTGACATACAAAGCAGCCTTCTGCGAATGCTTTTAGTGTACGCAGACACTGCTGACCTACGTTTGCATTCCATATCTTACAAGCGCCTGTAGAAAGCACCGCATACTGGAAAATTAACATTCAATTTGAACTTGTGAATGCATAGTGATCTTGCTCAGATTTTTTAGCTTGAATTCACAGAAGGGGACTGCGTATGGAATAGCGACTGTCACTATTGCAACATAATTTTAATGCGCGAGGTCACGGGATCAAATTCTCGGCGGCCGCATTTCGATAGGGGCGAAATTTGAATACACACATGTACTTAAATTCAGGTGCACGTTAAAGAACCCCCGGTGGTCGAAATTATTTCGGAGTCCCCCACTACGGCTTGCCTCATAATCAGATCGTGCTTTTGGCACGTAAAACCCCATTATTAAAAAAACAATTTTTACATTTACTCTTATTTTTTCCCTCTGAAAAAAGTGTGGTGTATCATTTTTGAAAGAACCATCATTTAAAAAATGTTTTAATTTATGTTTCTTCAAGTGCAAGAACGCTTAAAGAGCAGCAAAAATCATTCGTATCAAGGACAAGACAGAAGTGTGTATAGTTGATTGGAGCACAGCCTTAGTTCACGTGCATTAACAAAATTAAGCTAACGGGGCTGAAGTTGCTCAAACAATAGATACTTTGACCTGAAATGTAATCATTGTATAAAGGACTGAAAATAATGTCCTTTCCATGTCTTGTGTGGCATTAATCTTGTTATCCTAAACTTTTCTTTCTAGTATTCATACAGCTCTTAAGCATTTCATAGGTGCTTGCTGAAAATTGGTCGAAAGCTTTGTTTTTGTATGTTTGTAATACGGTGTAATATTAGTTGTCATGAAGAGTTGTCTACGTTATTGTAACGGGGGTGCGACAGCTGTGCTAATTGCATCATATTGATACAAGTGTGAATTTCTGCACCTTGTGCCAATAGGAGAAAGGTGGCCTAAATTAGGCCATGCGACAATTCAAATGTATTTGGCAACGGCTGCCTTAAAGTCATGCCATCAATGCAAGAGACGGAGGAAGGAGGACTATTCCTCGTGCACACATGCTAGGAAAAATGGCCCTTGCTCTGCCGAAAGGTAGAGCAACTTCGTAGTGGTGGTCCGATATGTTTAATATGACCGTCTTACAGCAAAACACTGTGAGACAAAGTTGACAACACACTTTACTGTTCCAGAAGTATCCTCATTGAGCATTTACCTGTTCTTGTGAGTCATTGTGCAATTTTCATTGGCCACACTGCAATCTAAAGTGTCGCACATAACGAATTGCCACACAGAGGTCACAAACCACAGCTAAACAGCTTCATTTGGCAGCTTGTTTGGCCACAATCTCAGCCATTGTGCCATGTGGCTGATGGTGTAGCAGTGTGTGAGCCATGACAGGTCAGACAGTAGAGATAAGAGAGAAAAAAGGGATGTACAGACAGGCAGGTAGCCTAATTAGTAGTTATGGCTATCTACTTTGCACAGGGGCTATGCAGTGGAAGGGTTAAAGGGTATAAGATTCCTACAGTATATTTACTTAGACTTGAGATGTACACTCAGATACGTTTGATTCGAGGTGTATAAGATGTTTGTATGTGCTTCAGAAATGTTAACACGCTAATATCCTAGATGTAGGATAATTTTTGCTTGCTGCCACATGAGCCAATGTGGCAGCAAAAAACTAAAATGTTTACTCACCCAAATTTAACATTTGTCAGTGCCAAACTAGGCTAAAATGATAATTTTACCAAGCCTAACTTCCGACATAATTCTGCGCGAAAAATTGCTAGCAAACACTTTTTGGCTATCCCACCCCGATGGGATCTTGTGCAAGAACTGAGTTTGCCTCGATTTAGCACATTTATCATCAGGGTTCAGTTGCTTCATATGAACTATGTTTTGTCTACCTCCCAGTGTTTTTTAGCATGCAGTATACTGAGATTCGGATGCTTTCTAATGTATTACTGTTATTAACTGGTGTACTATTCCCGATTCATATATTCCATGCAACCTTACTTTTTTTAATGAAAAAGTATGCAAGTTGTTCTATTGTTGTGTGGAATGCGTTGATGGAAATGTTGGAAATAAAATTTCGTTGTTTCTTAGCTTTCGGCCAAGTGTACTGTGAGGCATTATACACTACCAGTAGATGCCCGAGTCCATGAATCCTTTAAGTTCAAGTTTTTCACCAAACACTGTAGGAAGAGAGCAGCAATGCCTCTCATCAAACTGTGGAATGCTGACTACACAATCAAAAAGGTGGCTCAGGCTAGCTTATTAGAACAGGTGCTGGCTCAGCCGAAACAAAAGGGCATCTGCAATTCAGCAAATGCAAAGGTAATGTACAAAAGTTAGTTCACTAAGCGGAAAGTTCCTTTGAGCTAGTTTGTCATTCATCTCAAAGGAGAAAAAGGAGCGCAAAACGCAACAGGACTTGCCAGCTGAAGATTATTCGTGGGAAACAAGTTATTTGTAGTGAACAACTTTCAACTGATACTTGCCGTACACCATACTACGGTGTTCCTTTCATCAGTGTTTTGCCCGCCTGTTCCCCTTCATTATTTCACCAAGAATGGAATTGCATGACTGATTGCAAGAAGGCTCTTGCTAGCTTTCTTGGAGGAAGATAGGCTTCTCATGTCTATAGAATTGTCTTAATTATGTGAAGTTGGCGGCAGTTCTGTGAAGGGATCGTGAATTCACTGACGTCTGAAAAATTGGTTGGTGACTCACTCTATATTGTTCTTTTTTCTGTTCCCTTGTCTGCTTGTTGCAAAAACCAGACTTTCCTTCCCTTCGAACCCATTCTGTAACTCTAATGTCCAATGGTTATCTGCCTGCGCATACGCGGCCAGCCCGGCAACATTTTTTCCCTCGTAATGTCAATTAGAATATCGGCTATACCCGTTTGCTCTCTGGTGCACACCGATCTCTTCCTGTCTCTTAACGATAGGCCTAACATTTTTCGTTCCATCGCTCTTTGTGTGGTGCTTAACTTGTTCGCGAGCTTCTTTCTTAGCCTCCAAATTTCAGCTCCACGTGTTTTTACTGGTAAAATTCAATGATTGTGCACTTTTAAGAGACACTAGTAAGCGCCCGGTCATGATTGGATAATGCTTGCCATATGTACTGCAGCTCATTTCTACTCTATAAGTTTCCTTCTCTTGGTCAGGGTCCCCTGTGAGCAAGTAAACTACATAAGTGTACTCCTGCACAGACTCGAAAGGGTGAGGCTACAGATAGGATGAAGCTGGCAGCTGATTGGTTGTTACCAATAATCTATTCTTGTATGCTTGAATGCTTCTATGACGTCGGAGAGATTGTGTCCCCTTACCTGACTCCTTTCTTGCGTGCACCACAACTAATGGACCTCATGGAATTGATCGCAAGGAAGGTGACGGTGTGTGTGGTTGTTTTATTTATTCATTTATTTATTCATATTACCCCACAGGCTCCAGTGGAGCATAGCGTCGGGGGATTACAGAAAAAGGCAATAAATAAGGCATAAAAAGAACTACATAGTAGGACAAAACAAGTAAATTTGTACACTGGAAGGGAAATAGGAACACTGGTAATCATAAAAAAACATACTAATACAGAGTCAAGAGAACATACGAAGTTGGAATTGTTCACGAAATTTGGCAGAATCTTTTATTAAAACAATATCATTTGGAAGGTTATTCCATAGTGCGATCGCGCGTGGCAATGCAGAATTATTGAATGACTGTGTGCGGCCAAAAATGCGCCTGAAGCTGAGATGATTATGAAGTCGACTAGATGTGCGAGAAGGAATTTCAAGTGACAATCGGCTGGACCACGAGTTATAGAAGTATTTATGAAAGAGGCATAGAAGGGCAACAGATCGGCCGGAATCCAAGTCAGGAAGGGAAATATCACGTTTAATTTGGGTGATGCTAGATTGACGACTGTAATTAGAAGTTATAAAGCGGGCAGCACGATTTTGGATGGATTCCAATTTGTCTATCAGGTACTGTTGATGAGGAGACCAGATCCATGAAGCATATTCTAGTTGAGGGCGCACCAATGTTTGGTAGGCCTGTTGTCGAATAGTAGAGGGGGAAAGGTGCAGATGACGACGTAAAAACCCTAAAGTTCTGTTAGCTTAAGCACATATCTTCTCGATGTGAGTACACCAGGAAAGATTAGTACAGAAATGAACACCAAGCTATTTGTAAGTATAGCCACGAGGAACTTCAGCTGAACAGATTTTGTACGGGAACTTAAGAGCTGATTTCGCGCGAGTGAAGGAAAGTACGCAGCATTTAGATGTGTTAAGTGACATTTGCCAACGGTCGCACCACTGATTAACTAAGTGAAGGTCATTTTGTAAATTTAAATGGCCACCATGACAATCAATGGTTCTGTAAATTACGCAATCATCCGCAAAAAGTATACAGGAAGAAATGTTGCTGGGTAAATCATTAATAAAAGTTAGGAAAAGAAGAGGGCCTAATACACTACCCTGCAGTACACCTGACGTTACTACTGATGTAGAGGAGCTAAAGTTATTCACAGATACGAACTGCTGCCGATTAGACAAGAAATTGCGAATCCAGGATAATGTTAATTAGTCGATCCTAAGAGCAGTTAATTTAGCTATTAGGCGACAGTGAGTGACTCTGTGAAAGGCTTTTGCATAGTCAAGGAAAATGCAGTCAATAGTTTTGCTATTATTCATGCCACTATGTAGATCTGACGTATATTCCAATAGTTGAGTGTCACAAGACAACGCTTTACGGAAACCATGTTGATTTTGAAAGAAAAAGTTATTAGATTCAAGATGGTTGAAAATATGGGAGGCAATGATGTGCTCGAGAAAGTTAAAACAAATGCATGTTAGCGAAATGAGGCGGTAGTTTACCAGGAGAGTGCCTGTTTCCATCTTTGAAAATCGGAATGACTTTGGCTATCTTCCAGTGAGCAGGAAGAAGACCAGTTGACAAAGACTGCTGAAAAATGTGGTATAAAATCTAACTGGACATAGCTGACGTGTTTTATAGGATTTTAGAATTAATATTATTTATACCTATTATTTATACCACGTACAAGGTGAAAAAAAAAAGAAAATGACAAAGCAGTTCAGGTGGCTCTGCTTCCCAGTCTGCGTGCCCACTTCAAAGACGACGAAAAGTGCCTTTTCCAAGTCTTTGAGGTAGGTTGTATTTCTTTAACTCACATGTAGCGTGCGCCGTCCGTCCGCAACAGCTCGAGCACAGATGCGCCCTCTCCCCACATGTGCAGCGCGCGAAGCGTCGTAGTTGAGTCGCGCTCCGGCGCTGCAAGCACCGTAGCAACAGCAGGTGCTGGCGTGATAGCGCGCCCTCCCTCCCTCTAACGCGCGCGCTAGGAATATAAAGCGGGTTGGCGCGGGCTCCACTCGTCAACTCCTGCGCTCTCTTGCGTTCGTCGGCGGTCGCAGTTGATAAGCAATGGAAGCAAGACCTTCAACTAGTACCTCGACGCAATCCAACATCAGCGCCGAAGCACCAGTTCAAGACATCGTACCATCGTCTTCGTCGACGGCGGCAGAAGACAAGGCGGCGAGGCGGCGCGCTGCCGACGCCGATCGCAAGCGTCGTAAGCGTACTACCGACGCCGAACTTCGTGAACGAGAAACCGCGGCCAGGCGTCAACGTCGACAAGCGGATCCCGAGCAGCGTGCACGAGAAGCCGCGGGCAGGCGTCAGCGTCGGGCCGCGGACACTTCGAGTCGAGAACCACACGCGGCTGCGACACGTCAGCGTCGGGCCGCGGACCCCGGCGTACGGGAACGAGAGGCGGCGGCGAGCAAGCGTCGCAGTGATGCCAATAAAATAATCACAACTTTACTTTACCTACTTACGATTCTCCACACCATCACCACCACCGCCACCACACCAACAACACCAACCACGGAACCCCACTATGCTCTGCATTTACACGTGTCCCTCGCGCGGGGGCATGCGACAATGCCTTTTTTTGTGCATTGTATATCTAAAAAAATGGGATGTGATCTTGATTGTGAATGTTTTTTGCTGTTGAGAAATGTGAAAATGAATTTTTCTGTTCCGAGTTCTCAATCTGTTGTAGGAGGGACGTGAAGGCGGCCGTACGAGCCGTGCCGTCGCTTCCTACTCAGAAGGGCGAAGGCGGCCAGCCGAGCGGCGGCTGCGACGACCAGCGCGGCTAGCTTTCAGAACGACACTGCACGTGCCGAGCTTGCGCCTCGAGCACTCGCTGCGCTTTTTTTTTATTTTTGCAGCGCCGACCATAGCGCTCCGCGCTGCGGCTTTGGTGGGCGCTACACTGTCATGTAGCCCTTTGTTTTTTATTGTGCTGCTTTGGAATTGGCTTACATTTTTCGTTCAATAGTTAAGCATAGCCGCACTTCCGGTTTCGGTTTTAGGCAAGTATAATTTTAACGAGTAGATCTGGGTTTCATTTCAGCCTTTTTTTTACGAATTATGCATTACTGATGCTATGTCACAGCTCTACACTAACTTGGTGGGTCCTATTTGTTCCAAGCTTCATATTGACTCCTTTTTCGTTGTCCCGTATGAACTAGAAGGCATTGATTTGTATAATTTATCAGACGCAAGCGATAAGATACCCAGGTACCACGTACCTGAAATTTATCTGAACTTGCCAAAAAAGGCTTCGTCTTTACAACTGTACTGAGCAGAATGGCATATTTTATGGTTGAAATTTCGTAAGGACAGCAGCTGCAGTTGGGATTACTTTAGTTCGTACTGTTTGTGAACACGGGAACCTCTTGTTCATCCAGGAGGGCACCAGTCTTGTGGGGGAGCTTTCCCACCTACCGTGAACCCTTACCATCGTCGTACTATGCAGGTTCCAATGTAGACATTAATGTCAAGTGATCCTTGTATTTAAAACCAACAAGTCCTGATTACCTGCGCAATTTATCTGTGAGTGTAACTGCTAGGAGGAGGTGCAGTTGAGAGCTGAACCTATAAATTTGTCTAGTGCTGGAAAAAGAACGCTGTCATACTATCACTTGCCCTTTAGCATGTTGAGCTGCTGTGAGTAAATTTCTGTAAGAGGGTAACAGCTCGGGAATATTTGTGGCCTGCATTTTAGCTCTGTGTACTAATTCTGCTGAGCATGTAAAGCTTATCATGCAAAGAAATATATAGGTGTACTAATTCTGTATTTCCCTGTTAACATTAGTGTCAGAGAAAATATAGAATAGAGAGGTTTAGCTTATTGGACACAAGTCGCGCTGATGCGTTGGGGGACGCCAGCAACTGGGCGTACAAAAGAACCCAAAGCGAACACAAAAGAGGGTGAAGTTCCCACAATGGAGTTGCGCCCCCGGTGCTTGGGGGCGGCTTGCATCCCCGAACCTAGAACTCTGACTGAATCTGCAATTCTTTGGTTGTCCTAAGCGCCTTCATTTTCCTTAACAGCCTTTCATTGAGCTAACGGTATTTTTTTCTATTTTCATCGTGGTCATTTTGATGTTTGTGTGGCAAAAATGAAACCAGGGCCACTTGCGTTTCTATAATTTAGTTGTGCTCATTGAAACTAACAGTGGAAGTGTTTTGGAGCCATGAAATTTATACGCATGTCCAAGGCAGTCTTCTTTTACAATTTTTATTCATACAATTGTTAGTCTATCCTTGAAATAAACATGAAGAATGAAAATGTGTAACAGTTGCTTTTAGGAATTCATGTTTCTGTATTTTGTATTCCTCATCCAATTGGCCTTAGTGTCAGCACTGCTACGCATGGTAAAACGCCATAATTAACAAATTGGTTGTAGAAGTCAGATTTGTCACCTTCCTTTTTTGTCCTTTTTGGAAGGAACCTGTAAATGCGAAGCATTTCTTGGCGAACATTTGCCACTTTGACAGTATCTATCTATCTAGCCGCCAACGTCTTGGTACTCTCATGGTCGTTTCGTTAACTTGGTAGGCTCCCCGCACACTGCGTTGCATAACATTAATTCCCACAGGGCGTGGGATCTGCCGGCTTTTTTGTCCACTATGTGATCTCATCCTGAGGTCGTTGCGCCTGCTTGTGCCAGAGTGCATGAAGTAAATTTACTTCATTTACTGAAAGAATATATTATTGAGACAGCGGTTAAGTGCTTAAAACCTTGTTCATCCATTTGTGCATTCATGCTGATGAGGACGGTTGCCAACATTGTAAATTTTTCATCAGGCAACCTCGTCATCCCTAGCTTCACCATCACCATAGCACAAAGAGAATATTGATTTACTTAAGTATCCTTACGTGATTTGAATTGAAATGAGTTTGAGTTTATTAATCACATGTACATATGTACATTGGGTATGGTATAAAGGTGGGGCCCTATAACTCTCGCAGGAGTTGTGGAGGGTTATATGCTGTTATATGTTATATGCTGTATATATGCATGCTATATGCTGTTATATAAACACTAGAACACGTGGGAAAAAAGAATGTGTGAGACAGTACAAATATGGTACATACTCATGAAGCAAGTGACGCAAACATAAAAGAGCGACGATTAGTTTTGTAGGTGATAAATGGCTCTTGTGCTGTAAGATCAGTTGATCATTTATTCCATAGCTGCGATGCGGTTGCAAGAATGTAAGTGATCCATAATTAGTGCGAGATTTTGGAACTGTTTGAGTTTTCGAGGTGACTGATCGTAAAAGATATGTGGTATTTTGATAGTTTTTACAGGACATAGTATGATTTTGTACATGATTTTACAGAGCAAAACGAGAATGTGGTAATCAATGCAATGTTTCACCGGTAGTATATTAAGTAATGGGTAGGAGAATGTGATTTAGTCCGTTCTTTTTAGGAAGAGAATAGCTCGAAGTGCTGTATTTTGTGCTGCAATGATTGGCAATAAAGTGGTGGGGTACGTCAGTCCGTATATGGTAATAGCATACGTAATATGCGAATGTATAAAACTGACATAAAGTGTACGGAGTGTGTTCAAAGGGAAAATGTAACGTAGTTCATACAGTATTGCGATTTTCTTACAGATGGTTAGTGTAGTTTCGTGGATATGTTTATGCCACTTTAGTTGACTGTCGAGGTAGACGCCCGAAAATTTCGTCTAGTTAACCCTTTCCAAAGGAGAGCTGTTGAAGTTTAATGATTTAGTGTTAATTAGTCGGGTGTTTTTTGCAGCGAAAACTATATAGTTACCTTTCTTTGTGTTTGCGAGAAGACAGTCAGATTGAAGCCAGTTAGATAGTCTTAGCAGGACATCATTGCCTTTTTTGTAAAGACCTGTTTCCGCATTAGCTGTCAGGAAAATATTGGCATCGTCCGCGTATAGAATGCAGTCTTCTGAGAGATAGTCCGGTAAATCGTTGATGTATGCTACAAAAAGAAAAGGCCCTAATATGGATCCCTGGGGAATTCCGCTGTTAGTTATCATTTGGGATGACGACATATTGCTAGCCACTACGTACTGCTGCCAGTTTTTCAAATATGTGCTAATTAGGCTTAGGGGCGCTCCACGAATACCATACTTTAAGTTTTTTAGCAATATGTCGTGGTTCAGAAGATCAAAAGCCTTGGTTAGGTACATGAAAATACCCATGGTTAATAATTGTCTTTCTATGGTTATTTTAGTTTTTCCACAATGTTAACGCTGTCTCAGTCGACTTACTTTTTATATATCCGTATTGCTCTTTAGCGTAAACGTTGTGCGCTGTGATCGGGCTAATCGGGCTAGCACTACTTTCTCAAAAACCTTAGAAAACGCGGACAATACGGATATTGGTCGGTAATTTGACATATTCATTTTATCCCCTTTCTTAAACACGGGCACAACCTTGGAAATTTTTTGTAGTGTCGGGAACGACCCTGAAACGAACATTTCGTTGATGATATGTGATAGCGGTTCGCATATGATAATCGACCAATGTTGATGCAGGGATGTAGATACCAAGTCTAGACTGGTTGCTGAAGTATTTCTTAGAGAGGATTATGTTGTTGACCTCATGAGGGTCAGTGGGCTTAAGAAAGAGAGAACTGGGAGGGTTAGTTCTTGTGACTGTGTCTGAATGTTATGTGACATACTTACAATTAAATTATTGGTCATTGTAGTGAAGTAACTGTTGAAGCTTTCAGCAGTAATAGAAGGATCACATACTATCGTGTCATTTACCGAGATTCCACATATACTATTTGTATTGCACGTGTTTAGGGCGGTATTTATCACTTTCCATGTAGCTTTTAAGTCACCATGTGCTTGTTTAATTTTTGTGTGAAAATAATTTCGCTTGGCAACCGTGATTAGGCTTTCAAGCTTTTTCTTGTATGTCCTGTACTTGTATTCTAAAGTGACATTGTGTGGTTTTCGCTTTACGTTTCTTCTGGATACCGTTGAAACACATTCACCAAGTTTTTTGCATCTATTAAATATTTTCATGAGCTGTTCATATTTATTGTCAGTTGTATCTGCCGAATATACAGAGTGCCAGTTTTCTTTCATTAGGGCATGAAAAATTGTCATATTTGTGTGTTGTATGCTTCTGCTGAGTACATAACTGGTTACTGGATGTGATGGTTGCGAAAACAGGAAGGTGATCAGTAATGTCGCATGCTAATGTTCCACTTGAAAATTTGGTGTCCGATATGTTTGTGATGATGTGATCTAATGTGTACTGTCTTGAGTTAATAATGCGTGTTGATAATCTGATTAATTGTAATCCGTAGCTCGCTAATAAGTCTGTGTTGTTATAAATGTTGGTTCGATTAATGTCGATGTTTCTATCACCAAGTATAATAACCTGAGTAATGTTGTTACTGTTGTTATCGAGCGACTTATCTAATTCAGATAGAAATTCATTTTTGTTGTTTTGCAGTGACCTGTAGACGACGCCTACTAGTATGCGCTTATGTTTATGAGGTACAAAGCACCTGGCTGCTTTATCTGGTGGTATTTCGATAACGAGTGCTACGCACCATGCAGATTTAAGTACTATGTCTGTTCTAACTCTGTATATTACTTCGTTTCTAACTTAACGAGCTATACCCCCATGTACAGTTTGGTTACTTGCAGTACTTGATGAAAAGCTTCGCCTACAAGCGAGCTCTGATAGCCGGGGAGTGGATATGTTTTACACGTGTTTTCAGATAACCAAGTTTCTGATAAAGCAATGAAGGGAAACGTGCGTCGTTAGGTTGTGCAAAGGTCAACAAATTCATCGTAATGTTCCTGGAGGCTCCTTATGTTCAGATGCAGTAATGATAAATCGGATGAATTAGGTAACTGATTACTAAATGTTCATGATTCTAGAAGTTCGAATGCCATATTGGTGATTTTTTCTTCCCGTCGGTCGTTGAAGCTTTTCCTTATGTGATGACATGCAAGTCATCTTATGATCTTATCTTGTGGACAGCACTGGTTGTAGTTTTTCTGGCTTTTATGAAACAATGGTCCGTCCACAGGAACTGCCACTGTTTGCTTTTCTTCAGCTTCAATGCTTCAGAGAATAGTGCTTTGCTTTGCGGACTTAAGTGCTCGTGAAAAAACACTTGGTTCCAATCTTTGCTTTTGCCGAGATCTTTCGCAGCCAGCCGAGCTTTTTTTGGCTCTTCTCTGGAAATCGTTCTTGAAAGGAAAACAGCGCGAAAAAACACGACAAGAAGACAAGAAAGGAGACAAACACCAGCGCTGACTGACGACTGAATTCTTTATTCAGAAAGGAACACATATATACCAAAAAAGAAAGAAAAGAAGGGTACATCACTGCGTATGGGCAAAAAATAGACACTGATTAGATTTGGATTTTCCGTGAATTAAGACGGTTCCGGAGATATGTTAGTTCTGCCTCAGACAAGGCCACAACCAACACTGTGGCAAGCAGGCGTGTAGCTCCTGTTCAATTTCTAAAGTCTGCTGGATTGCGACTACTTCAGTCCGACAAGGAAGGTGGCTTCGCCGTGTTCAATGCCGCTGACTACCAAAAAAATCCCAAGAAGCCGTAACAGAGAACTTTTGTCGATTCAAGGCAAAGAAACCGGATGCGCTCAAGAAGGAAGGTGTAGCGTTGTGCAGCAGGGGGGGGGGGGTTGACTAAGCTCGCAGTTTTTTTTTGGAGAAAAGCGAACGCCTCACCTTCAACATCTTTTTTTGTGCAAAAACTCACATAGAAGGTCGCCCTTCTCGCGCTATCGTTTCCTAGCGAGGCACCTGGCAGCGGTTGCTGGGAAACTTTCTGCAGAAGCACCTAGGTGTACTTCCTGTTGACGGTCCTTTTCACATAAGGCACTCATTGACTGTCTCTGATTACCTGCCTAAACAGCATGCTGGTTCTTTGAATTTCTTCTCGATCAACGTCAAGGACCTATATTATTCAGTGCCCCAGGACATGATCTGCCAGGTCGTTGAAGACGCCATCGACACGTATGGTGTCCTGATATTTCAAAACGAATGTGCCATTTCTTCAACTGACTTCCTCGAAGCCCTGAAACTATACTTACGTTCGACGGTGATCAACTTCATGGACAAACCGCACATTCAGAAAAAGGGACTTTGCATAGGCTCCTGTATTGCACCCTTACTAAGTGATCTGGTCTTGGCTAATTTTGACCGGCATTTGCACGCATCGCTATCGTCTCTGCAGGTGTCTGTTCAGAAGGTTTTTCGTTGTGTGGACGATTTTTTAATAGTTCTTGAACAAGGCCATCACGACGCCCCTACTCCATTCCAGGAAGTTTACGCCAAGTGCTGTGAAGTCCTCAATATCTTCACACTGACTAAGGAGTATCCTGAGAATGACAGTCTTCGTTTTCTAGACCTCAAGCTAACGTGCAAGCAGGATCACGTTTGTTGAGAGTATGCTCCTCGCTCAAAGATGGGCCTTCTCCCGTTCAGCTGGGCCCACAGCAAGCTCATCAAAAGAGGTGGTGCCTCAGCCGCGCTGGGAACCGCTATCCAGCGCTCCCGCTATCACCAGGTGCATACCAGCTTCTGTTCCCAAGTGGAGAGGCTGCTCAGTGCAGGATACCCGCGTCCACTCCTCACTGGCGTCGCGGAATAACGTCTTGAAAAGTGTGCAAAACTGTCGCCCGTGAAGCACCCAGACGGCGGCAGAAGCAGGTATGCCATCATACCCTACATTCATGGCGTCTCCCACAGCATAAAGAGAATCGCGCAGCGGGCAGGTGTTCGTGTAGTTTTGTCCGCGCCTAACAAGCTAGGTCGACTTTGCCGCCAGGTCAACCAGGAGAAACCCAGACAACCTGCGTGTAAAAAAACAAAACATGCCACTCCATTCGTCCAGTGCAAAGCAGGCGTGGTGTTCGAGGTGCCTCTCCCCTATGGTCGCTCCTAATTGGACAAACTAGTCGTTGCCTAAACGATCGCTTAAGAGAGCATGCCTACAGTCTTCGCTCGGGTACCGGCAGCAACTTGGCCTTGCACTACAGCATTTGTGATCTGTGCCGTATTCCGGGACTTGATTTTTCGAAGTGCATGATCCGCAGACGCTACCATGACGCGTGTGCCCGAGAAATCTTTGAGGCTGCTGCCATTGCAAGGAATGGTGCGTCTTGCGTCAGCACTCCGTCTGTGGCCTTGTCTGAGGCAGAACTAACATATCTCCGGAACCATCTTAATTCGCGAGAAATCCAAATCTAATGAGTGTATATTTTTTGCCCATGCGCAGTGATATACCCTTCTTTCTTCTTTTGTCTTTTTTGGTATATATGTGTTCCTTTCTGAATAAAGAATTCAGTCGTCAGTCAGCGCTGGTGTGTGTCTCCCTTGTCTTCTTGTGTTTTTTCGCGCTGTTTCCCTTTCGAGTATGTACCGACTAGCCCAAGCCTCTACGGTCTTGGCAATCCTTCCTTTGTCTCTAGAGACAAACCGAACAATTACATTGTTTGCTCTCGGGCTACTAGCAGTGGGCACTCTGTGAACGGTCGAGGTCGGTAGGAGCAATAGGGCATTCTACTTTCGTGCCGATGTGAACGACTAGATGCACAAGGTTTTGATGATGATGATATGTGGTTTTTTGTGGCGCAAGGGCCAGGTATGGCCAAAGAGGTCCATGACTGATAATGTTGTGTTAAGCGCTGATTGATTAGTTGCGATGATAGGATGTAACATAGCTGTAAAGTGGCCTAAAATCAATCGCTATCGTAGAAGCGTAAAACGATATATAGTATGAAATTATGTTAGTGTTATGTGGAGTGGGCTATGGGTACAGTACGAATGACAAGTGATCATGAGGCTGAAATGCAAGAGAATGGAAATAGCACGTATGCCTCCTTAAGGCCTTTGACCCCAAAGGCTGTGAGGCAGGTGCTTCTTTAATGCAGCTACCGCAGCAGAAACCTCTGTTAAGAGGCCGTGCTACGGATTGCCTGAAAATTGTGTACATCTTTTAAGAATTCCAACAATGATTGATATTTAAAGAGAGGTTCTATACCTAAGGTCATTAGAGGATGAAGTGGAATTTGCTGCCGGTGTGGTAATGGAAAATGCTTTTTCCGATTAGCGTTCAGTTCAGCGCATTGGAGTAGGATGTGAAGCACAGTAAGTGGCTCACCACATTTATCAACGTGGGTTGATCACCACCGGACACGAGGTAAGCGTGTGTACTGTATGTGTGTCCTATCCTAAGTCTGCAAAGTGTTACTTCTGTGTGGCGGTTCTTTGATACCGGCGGCCAGTTGCCAAGATACGGCTTGATAACATGTAGTTTATTATCTGTTGCTTTATCCCACAACCGCTGCCAATAAGCGCTCAGCTTTTTTTTTAGGGCGGGATTGAGGTCAATTACAGGGACAGTTTTGGAAGAGTTGGAAACGTTCGCCTGGACGGATGTGACTAGCTGGTCAGCCAACACGTTACCTTCTATCTCTGTGCCCCGGCACCCAGCATACCACGATATGTTGCTTGGACGCATAGGTGGTGCATAGTACTGAGTAAAGGGATAGAATTACAGGGTTTTTATATTTTTTGACAGTTTTTTTACACAGTTTTATACAGTTATATACACACTATTTGAGCTGTGTGGGATATTAAATTCTTTAATGTGTTTAACGGCGGCCAATATCGCGTGGGCCTCTGCTGTGAAAATACTTGTGTTAGGGTGCAGAATACCGGTGTCCGAAAAGGATGGACCGACCGCTGCGTAAGACACGCCGGAATTACACTTCTATGCATCTGTAAAAATTCAGGAGAGGAGTATTTGTGCTGTAGTTCGAGGAAGTACATTCGGATATGCGCGACCGGTGCACGCTTTGTAATAGCTACGAAAGATGTGTCACAGTTTATAAGTTGCCACTGCCACGGCGGGGGCCGTATAGCAGGGGGCATAAGGTGGTATTCAAACAGTGGAACCCTTGTTTCTTTAGCTATGTCTCTAACGCGCATTGAGAAAGGCTGTGCCACTGGACAAATAATTTATGGTGGAATATGCGGACTGCTCACTGTTTGCGTTCACTCTCATAAATACATAAAAGACGAATATGTTCTTGCAGAAGAAGTGACCACTCATCTGATTCAACGTAAAGGCTTTCTACTGGGCTTGTTCTAAAGGCGCCTGTGGACAGGCGAATGCATAAGTGGTGGACAGGGTCCAGCATCTTCAGAGCAGTTGGAGTAGCCGACTGGTACACTATGGCTCCATAATCTAGGTGTGTGCGTATGAGGCTTTTATACAAGTTCGTAAGACATTTTCTATCACTACCCCAGGTTGTGCGGGACAGCACCTTTAAGAAATTCATTGTTTTTATACATTTGTTTTCTAATACTTTATGTGCTGTACAAAGGTTAATTTTGCGTCTAAAATTATGCCTAAAAATTTATCTTCCCTGTTTACAGGCAGACGCTCACCATCTAACACAATTTCAGGATCAGGGTGCAGGCCTCTTTTTCTAGAGAAAACTACACAGGTGCTTTTTTGTGGGTTCAGTCTGAACCCGTTCTCATCAGCCCATTTGGAGACCTTGTTGAGACCAAGCTGGACCTGTCGCTCACAGATTGCGAGAGAACTTGATTGAAAACCGATCTGCACATCGTCAACATATGTTGAATAGAAGATGTTATGTGGTATGCAGATGCGAAGAGAATTCATTTTTACTATAAAGAGCGTGCAGTTGGGCACCCCGCCCGGCGGCACTCCAGTTTCCTGTACAAATTTCCGTGACAACACATTGCCCACTCGAACACGGAATGCGCGGTTAGACAGATAACTTTCGATAACATTGAACATATTACCGCGTATACCTAAGTGTGCGAGGTCTCTCAATATCCCAAGCCGCCACGTAGTTTCATAGGCTTTCTCCATATCAAGGAATACAGATAAGAAAAACTGCTTATGAACAAAAGCTTCACGGATACGTGCCTCGATACGTATGAGGTGGTCACTAGTGGATCGGCCCTCCCGAAATCCGCACTGGTATGGGTCGACCAATTTGTTTGATTCGAGGAAGTGTAGTAATCGACAGTTAATCATTTTTTCAAATACTTTGCAGAGGCAGCTTGTTAGCGCTATAGGTCTGTAACTTGATACAGAGGAAGGATCCTTTCCGTGCTTCAGAATTGCAATTATAATAGCCTCCTTCCAAACAGAGAGGATCTCGCCGGAAAACCACATTACGTTGTAGAGGAAAGGGGGGGTTTTTGTGTTTCGGTGGGTAGTTGTTTCAGCATATCATATGTAATAATAATAATAATCTTTATTTTGGCAGGAAACAACAACAAAAAACACACAAAGTTATAATAGAGACACCTTCCTACCAGAGTCAGCGGTCTGAACCTGGGGCGGATGTATTACAATCGTTCAGTGCTGCCTACAGTTCTTCTATGCAGAATGGTTCATTGTACGCCTCACTTCTTGCACATTTTGTTTCTAACTTTTGTTGTTCTATTCGCGTTTTGTACTTTCGGAAGGTTTCGGAGTAGTGTGAGGAGCTCGATATGTGTTCAAAATGTGCACCAAGAAAGTTTGCTTGATCTTGCAGGCTTTCTCCGTGGCCGTTTACTAAAGGCAGGTAATACGTTTGTTGCCCGTTAACTTCCTTCACTCTATTCCAGACTTTTCTCTCATCTATGTACGAGTTTATGCTTGATATAAACTTTGACCAACTCTCTAGTCTTGCTTGTCGGCGCGTTCTCCTTGCCTGGGATTTGGCATGCTTAAAGTTTTCCAGGTTTTCTGCAGCTGGAGAATCGCGAAGCAGCGCCCACACTTTGTTCTCGTTCCTCCGTGCTTGCCTAAATGCATCGTTCCACCAGGGAACACGCCGCTTGGAGCCCATGCCACTCGCTTGAGTAATACATTTACAGGCGGCATCAAATATAAAAGCTGTAAAATATGTAACCGCATCATCTATGGCTAGACCGGACATCTCAGTCCACGCCATGTGAGTAAGAGTTCGGTACCGCTCCCAATCGGCTGAGTCAACCTTCCACCGAGGGACCTGAGGGGGAAGTTGATCTTGTTTCGGCGTACTCAGGATTATTGGGAAGTGGTCACTTCCATACGGGTTATTAAGCACATTCCATTTAAAAGAGGGTAAAAGCGTCGGCGATAAAATGCTAAGATCTATGGCAGAGTATGACTTGTTAGCCAGGTTAAAATACGTGGGCTCCTTCGTACTCAAGAGACATGCTCCAGAGGAAAAAAGTAGCTGTTCAATAACGCGACCTCGAGCATCACAGCGTGAATCGCCCCACAAACTACTGTGTGCATTAAAATCACCAAGAATCAGATGTGCCTCTGGGAGCTCATCTATTAATGATTCAAGGTCGCGTCTATGAAACTTATAATGTGGTGGTATATACAACGAGCAGATGGTTATGAGTTTATTTAAAAGAACGGCTCGAACGGCCATTGCCTCAAGGGCCGTTTGGAGCTTCAAATGCTGACACGCTACACTTCTATTAACAACGATGGCTACACCGCCAGATGATGCGACAGCATCCTCGCGGTCTTTCCTGAAAGTCAAGTATTGTCGGAGGAAGGTGGTGTGTTTGGAATTTAGATCCGTTTCTTGCACACACAGCACTTTAGGATTAAACTTATAGATAATTTCTTGGACGTCATCTAGGTTCCTTAATAGTCCTCTAATATTCCACTGTATGATGTTGTCCATGTTGAAAAAAGAATGTGCTGTGTGGCGTAAAAGGGAGGAGAGTGACTTACCTTACAGAGCCTTTGTTAGGCCCTGTAATTGGTGTTTTGTCTTTTTTGGAGCGGTCAAGGGAACCTCGCCGCTCCATTGACGCTACTAGCGCCGTTTGGCTTGGACTGGTGTTCATAGCCTCTTGCGAGGCACTGGACACCCGCTACAGAGAGCGATGTGTGCGTCGCGTACACTTCATCTCGAGCGACGCAGTCTTAATTCGTCCCCACCGGACCGGAGGTCGACAGGACCCCTGTGGTCTTTGCGGTGCCCTGGCTGCTGCCGGAGCATCTAGAGGCCACTGGTGTGGACAATTTGAGAGATGGCAGGTCAGCGTTGGCTGCTCCCGCCTTAGGGGCGGGTGGCGTTCGCCTCGGCACGCTAGGCGTGGTCCGTTCTGCCGCCAGAGGCCGTACTGGTGCCGCCCCCCGTTGCACCACTTCGGCGAAAGGTGTTTTGAGCAAGAATAACGAGGAGATACGTCGTCGTGCTTCACGGAATGTTATGTTCTCCTTCACTTTTACAGTAATCATTTCTTTTTCTTTCTTCCAGGCTAGACAAGCTCTGGAGTATGCAGGGTGACTGCCATCGCAGTTAGCACAATGTATCTCGTCATTATTGCAATCGTCAGAAGAGTGACCGGTTGTGCCGCACTTTGCGCACATAATAAGCTGCCCTCGGCAGCTCTGGGATGCGTGACCAAATCTTTGACATTTGAAGCAAGGGTTCGGAATGTACGGTCGAACATGAATTTTTACGTAGCCGGTTTCAAGAGTCGCGGGTAAAGTAGTGAACTGAAAGTTCAACTACTTTCAAATGCTAGTTGCTGCTACTTCAAATGCTGCTATTAAATGCTTTGATGGGATTTCGTTGTCATTCCGTCTGATTTTGATGCGCTGCACATGGATTACCCCTTCGTCCTTCCATCCATCCAGGAGTTCTTCATTCAATGTCATCAGGTCTTCGTCTGATACTACGCCTTTTAGTGTGTTCATTGTTCGATGTGCGCGTACAGAAACATGGATGTTACCAAAGGCTACGAGGTGTGCGAGTCTGTTGTATTGTTCTTTGTCTTTTAGTTCGAAGAGCAAATGTCCACTTGACATCTTTGTTACCTTATAAGCAGCGCCAATGGTCTCTTTTAGGCACTTGGCCACAAGAAATGGGGAAATTGCTCTAGCTTTCGTAGATGACTGCTGACACTGAAGGACGTGGAATTGCGGGAAAGTTTGTTTTTGGGCCAGAATAGCGAGGTTGCGTCAGTGCGTACCCTTTTCGGGGCACGATCGGTTGAGAAGTGGTTCGAGGATCCCATGGAAAGAAATTATTTATTCGGCAACGGCGTCTGCCACTCACCACGGAGACCAACAAGGGGGCGTGACAGAACATGAAAAAAGTCTCCACAGCGCCAGCAGTATGCCGTTACTATAACCCAATATTGTGTACCCAAGGTAGGACAGCCACACCAGGTTAACCCTTGCCGCCAGGAATAGTCGAAGTGA
Organism: Dermacentor silvarum; assembly: GCF_013339745.2. Lineage (NCBI taxonomy): Eukaryota > Metazoa > Arthropoda > Arachnida > Ixodida > Ixodidae > Dermacentor > Dermacentor silvarum. Next base: position 402,202,225 of record NC_051154.1, read on the forward strand.
ATGGAAAAATAGGGGACAGGACAGATTAAAAGTGCAAGCGAAAGACGAAGATGAGGGTGGAGAGAGATAGGAAAAGACGACTACCGGTTTCCCCCAGGCGGGTCAGTCCGGGGGTGCCGTCTACGTGAAGTAGAGGCCAAAGAGGTGTGTTGCCTCCACCGAGGGGCCGTAAAGGTCCAAACACTCGGCATCGGCTCAACCCCCAGGATCCCCTTTTCCCCGGACACGTCTAAGCCACGCACGGTTACGCGCGGGAGGGTCCAACCCCCATGTGCTCGGGTCCGTGGTGTCGCAACACACCAAACTCCTGCTGACGCAGACGCCCCTGTGGGTGCACAAGGTTTTCGTCTGTAGCGTTAGGTATACCGCGTATTTCGACGTCGTTCAGGCGCCAATATTGTTCCAATTGTGCGCTTTCTTTTGCGAGGACAGCATTAGATTTTTTTAATTCCTCAGTTTCTTTCTTCAGAACGATGCTCTCAGCAATTATGGCGTTTCCTTCAGCTTTAATGCTGTCATACTCATTACTAAAAAAAACGTAAGACTGTTTTGTAACTCCAGAATTTCCTTTGTCTGAGACAACGCTTTTTTCTCACTGAGAGCAAGTGCTGTTCGAAGCTCGTCTGCTAGTTCTAGAAGTGATGATTTTAGGGACTTAATATCTTTGTCAAGTTCGGCATTTGTCGGCATAGTGAATACCAGATGAGCGATCCGCAAAGGCCCTTTTCAGCTGAGGTAACAATATAAAAAAATGGGCAATGCGTACCTGAAATGTGACAGAAAGACGTTTGAGCCTTTCCTGCCGTTTAGGCTGGGGCTGGGCTTATCGGATCGCTCAAATGTTGATGGCGTCGCTGTGTTCTGTCTTTAAGTAGGCGCTGTCAACACGTGATGCTCCCGGAATCTTGATAAGAAGCAGTGTAGGTGCAGTGGCGAGCAAATACTTGTCAGCTTCGTGGCGGCGGCTGCAGCTTGCGGTTTATTCTGGTATCTTGCGGTGACAGAAATCTTCGAAGTGTTAACGGGACAGCAATATAAAAAATACAGGTGCACACCAACGGTATTCATTGAAGTAGCTCCAGTAGACTGGACAGCTTCAAATTGACTGGAAATAAATGCGCTATGGTCCAGACTTCGTGCAGTACCAAGCTGCAACCTCAGGGGAATCGCGTGATAAGTCTTGCTCTGAAACCCAGCAGCCACAGCCATATGCGAAATGCGAAATCATGACTTCTCTAATTGGTTACATCCATGAAACGTGACGTCATACATTGTCACGTTTCCTTCACCACTCTACTGTAATCAACCTTATTCCACTCTAACTCTAACGTTGGAGCCAGATAGCTGTGACTTGATGTGTGCAATGGCACACGCACTAGGCATACCTTTAGTCAGCCACAACAGTCAAGCCGCCATCGGGGAAGCATGCTCGTCTCGTGCCTCGGAGGCCCAGGTTTGATTCTCACACAGACCCAACTGTAGAAAATTTTGTTTTCAAAGCCAATAATTTCAGAGCCACTGTTTACAGGAACCTCCTTGAGCAATCTGACGTCAATCCTAGCATTCTTTAACGTGTTTTTACTCTTTTGCCATCGGCCATATTTTTATAACTATCACTTGATCACGCCAGATTATCTGCCTCATCGGACATGTAATGCTTTCGCATTAAAATAAAATGTTGTTCACAACAGCCATTGCTGAGATTCAAACCCATGTCACTGGAGCAATATGCATTTCAATGTCAGAACTGTACCACTGCACTACTGCGCAGTGACAGCGCTGGGCAATTGTGCAAGTTTTAGTGTTCCACATTTTCAAAGCGGTGGCTTCTGTGCAATTTTTGGCATAGTAGCCTATATGTTACATAGCCACCAAGTGCCCAATAAAGCAGTAGGAAGTTTTGGCCTCAAAGTTGATTCCTCTCCAAGTGGGACCACCAAAACGACTAATGGAGCTTGTAAAGCAAGAACCTTTTAAAACAGCAACTGCTTCTTATAGAAGTTGAGACACGAAATTGTCAGGCTATAGAAAGCCTGCTGTAGGCTTCCTCTGTATGCAAGGACACACAACAAGAAGTGTTTGACACAGCAAACATTTAAAATATACTTTAATTCGCTTCCAAAGAGTGCCTAAATGCTGGTTCTCGCGATCGAAACCCACTAGCTAGCATGATTGACACCGACGTCACTGTGTTGGAAGCGTACCAAAGGTTTAGTGACGTCATACATACTACATAGAGTGACGTACAATGAGCGGTGACCCACAGCACCGGGCAAGCGCCTTGAGTCAAAAGTGAAGTGAGCCGCATTGGATGCAGACGTAGAGTCGGAATCGGAGCTGCCGCAGCTAGGTGTGACAACTGTCGGTGTGATTTTGTTTGCCTGCGCTGGTACAGAACATGTGTGCGAGAGCAGATGATGCAGCAGTGCGTGCGTCACAGCTTTGTGGGCCCACGTGACCAAACTTCCTAAGCAGTGACGTCACTATCTAGATAGACGACCAGAAATCGAAACCGAAAATCATTCACGTTAATGATGTGGTAATATATTATTTACCGAGAATATATGAATCTTCGAGCGTGTATCATGCTTCCTGAAGCAATAAGAAACGTTTGAAACAAAGAACGCGCAAGCCACAAATATTATATCGCAACCCCTTTAAGCGCCATCTTAAACAGTGATTTACAGACTGAATTTGAAAAGTAGTGTAAGGAAACTTGAGATTAAGAGGGCAGTGGGTCTTAAAGCCTTCTTTAGCTCCAACAGAGACTGGCAGCTATAGGGCCAGCAGTATGAGAGCTGCACATTAGACAGTTTCCTAAACGCTGACCACACTGTACGTGTTCCACATTCCACGAAATGCATTACTTTGCCGTACAGAAAAGAACGTGCGTATAGCAAATACGATAAAGCCAAGAGCTATTTATTTAAACAGCACTTTTCTTTGCTTAATATAACAATTTATGATTATCATAAAAATGCTATATTAAATATCCCATTTTTTTCAAATTCTTAATTCAGTCGAATATCTTACGGCCACACCTAGCCCATTCAACAGCCCTGCAATTACTAGCTTGTTATTGTTCATGCCCCTGTAGTGGGTGAGCAAAATTATTTGAGGAGAAAGCAGGCAAGCAACGATTACATCATGGTCTTCGCTGTGGGAAGGTGCTGCTGTCACAGTAAATCAGTATAGAACTGAAGGAATTAATAATAATATGTGGTTTTTATTGGTGCAAGGGCCAGATATGACCAAAGAGCGCCATGACAAATGATGATAGTTTTCCAATGTACTCTAGAGTGGTCTATGATGTAATGGTTGATGTTACATGGCTGTAAAAAGGCCTAAAAGCAAGTCGCTGTAAATTGCGTAAAATATATTGGCATTAAAATAATGACAATGACTAATGATTAAAGTTGGGACTAGAAAAATTCCGTTACAAATTAATGATGTATTAAAACGTATACAATAGCACTAGTGCCTCAAGAGGTTCCTTGAAATCAAGGGCTGGGAGGCACGCGCTGTACAAACTTTGCACTGCAGCTCCAGCCTGCAAGACGAGGCTGCGCTACAGATACCCTGGCCAGATGATTTGTAAAGTGTTTACATCTGCTAAAATCTTTAAGACTTTATTAAAATCAAAAAGCGGCTCATGGCTAAGAAAGAATGCTGGGTGAAGAGGGATTTGCTCACGATATGCGGGATAAAAGTACTTTTTACGCTGGGCTTCTATTTCAGGGCACTCGACAAGAACATGGAGGACTGTAAGAATGTCGCCACACCTATGAAATTTTGGAGGATCACTTCTAGAAAGGAGGTACGAGTGTGTGCCAAAAGTATGACATATTCTGAACCTACAAAGAAGCACTTCCTTGTGTCTTGCCATTTTCTCGGACATCCATTTCCCTATTCTTGGTTTGATCATATGTAGCTTGTTTGACATTTCGTTGTCCCACTGCCTTTGCCAACATCTCCGCAACTGATGGCGCAAGAAAGGCTTTAGGCCTGTGGGAGAGATAACTATGTTTGTGTCTGTATACATAAAAACTACTGACGTGGCACTTTCGTCTGCAGCTACATTGCCCTTTATGCCTCTATGGCCAGGTACCCAGCACACTATGACCATTTGATTGCCCATGTAGGCTGAGCATAAGCAGCTGTAGTGTTCGTTAAGAACTGAATTCTTGTATTTTCGTAGACTCATTAGAGCTCTAACGACGCTCAATGAGTCTGTGAACGCAACTGCTTTGGTAACATTCATTAGCTTTATGTGTTTAACTGCCGAGAGGATTGCGTATGCTTCCGCTGTAAAAATACTTGTATGTGGATTTAGTGTAACAGATGTTGAAAAAGACGGTCCCACAGCTGCGTACGCAACACCAGCAGGAGATTTAGAAGCGTCTGTGTAAAATTCTGCACATGAGTAATTCGCCTGAAGCTCGAGAACGTGTGAGCGTATATGAGCCTCAGGTGCGTGCTTGGAGAACTCTATGAAAGAGAGATCGCACTCAATAGTCTGCTACTCCCAAGGTGGTGGAAGCCGACTGGGAGCCGTTAAGACATTCTCCTGTAGTAGTATGCCTGTTTCTTCAGCCGACGCTTCTAGACGCATGGACAAAGGAGTCCTCACAGACGGCCGGTTTTGATATAGCCTGGCAGCCGATATGTCGCTTATAGCGGAATGGCATGGGTGTTCTACATCTGCCTTTACCTTCAGGGAGTAAGATCGACCTAGATATGCTCTTTGGAGATGCAGGGACCATTCATCCGACTCAACATACAGGCTTTCTACAGGGCTAGTCCTGAACGCGCCTGTAGCAAGCCGAATACCCAGATGGTGAACGGGGTCTAACATCTTTAAAGCACTAGGTGTTGCAGATTTATAAATTATGGCTCCGTAGTCAAGGCGTGACCGTACAAGGCTTTTGTATAAACTAAGGAGGCATCTCCTGTCGCTTCCCCATGATGTGCGTGACAAGAGCTTCAGCAGGTCCATAGCCTTCAGGCACTTGTTTTCAGGTACTTCAGGTGCGGGACAACAGTTAACTTAGAATCTAAGATGAGGCCTAAAAAGTTATATTCATGACTCACAGATAGCCGTTCTCCATTAAGGTCAATAGTGGGGTCTGGTTGCAGACCTCTTTTGTTCGAGAAAAGGACGCACGTGCTTTTTTGTGGGTTTAGTCTAAATCCATTTAGAAATTTTGTTGAGGCCAAGCTGCACCTGTCGCTCGCAGATAGCAAGATTACAAGATTTGTCACCGATTTGCACATCATCCACGTACACCGAATAAAACATTGTGCGTGGTATGACACTGTGGAGAGAATTAATTTTTACAACAAATAGAGTGCAACTCAGCACACCTCCTCGTGGCACACCAGTCTCTTGGGTGAATGGACGAGATAAGACGTTACCAACGCGAACACGGAATGTGCGGTTCGAGAGATAACTTTGAATCACGTTCAGCAGGTTCCCTCGGATACCCATTCCTACCAGATCCCGAAGGATTCCAAAACGCCATGTGGTGTCATAGGCTCTCTCCATGTCTAAGAACACCGACAAGAAAAACTGTTTATGCACGAACGCATCCCGGATATTTGTCTCGATGTGGACAAGGTGGTCTGTTGTGGATCTACCTTCCCTGAAGCCGCACTGTAAGGGATCTAGTATTTTGTTACTTTCAAGAAAATGGATCAGGCGCCGGTTAGTCATTTTCTCATACAGTTTGCACAGGCAACTTGTTAGGGCTATAGGCCTATAACTGCTGGCCGAAGAGGGGTCCTTGCCCTCTTTGAGAATGGGAATTATTATTGCCTCTTTCCAGGCAGCCGGGATGTACCCACCACAAAATATGGAGTTAAATATTGACAGAAGTGCTGTGTGGGCTTAAGGGTGTAAGTGTTTGATCATGTCATAAGCTATTCTGTCTCTTCCTGGCGCTGTCTTATTACAGAAACTCAGTGACGCCTGAAATTCCGCCATGCTGAATGGACGGTTTTAAGGTTCATTCTTTGTTATTTTCTGATCCAGGGGCAATCGCTCTGCTTGCCGCTGGTACCGTAGAAATGTATCTGTGCAATGGGCCGAACTAGAAATGTACTCGAAGTGGGCACCTAGATAATCAGCCTGGTCTTCAAGAGTGTTTCCCTGGTTGTTTACTAATGGCAGAGGATGAGTTTTCCGGCCATTTAATTTAGTAACTCGGTTCCAGGCTTTTTTTCCGTCTGTGTAAGAGTTTATGCCTGATATGTATTTTTGACAGCTTTCCCTTTTGGCACGGCGGCGCGTTCTTCGACCCTCACTCTTTACTTTCTTAAAGTTTATGAGATTTTCTATTGTTGGAGAGTCACGAAGGCGTCCCAAAGCCTTATTTTGCTTTCTTCGTGCTTCCCTACAGTCACCATTCCACCAAAAAACAGGTCGTTTCGAACGCTTTCCTTGTGTTTCTGGGATGCATATGGAAGCTATATTTACAATGAATGCTGTGAAATATGCTACTGCGTCGTCTATGTTTAGATTACGGATGTCATCCCATGTTAGGTGGGTGAGCTCTCTGTATTGCTTCCATTCGGCAGAATCAATCTTCCACTGGGGAACATGAGGAAAGTTTTCTTCACTTTTTGTCGATGTTAAAATGATCGGGAAGTGGTCACTCCCATAAGTGTTTTTGATAACATTCCACTCCAGATATGGCATGAGTGTACTTGATGCGATGCTTAAATCTATAGATGAATATGTTTTGCTTGCAACGCTGTAGAATGTGGGCTCTTTTTTATTTAACAAGGACGCATCAGATGAGAAAAGAAAGTTTTCAATTAAGCGCCCTCGCGCGTCACAACGAGAGTCGCCCCACAGGCAGCTATGGGCATTTAGATCTCCAACAACGATATATCATTGGGGAAGTTCAGCGATAAAGCTTAGAAACACTGATCTCGAGAGTTCATAATTCGGAGGGATGTATAGGGGAGTTATAGTGACCAACTTCTGAAAGAGCACCGCTCGCACAGCGACTGCCTCAAGAGGAGTTCGGAGAAGTAACGGCCGACAAGCAACATCTTTGTTCACTATGGGCGTCTTGCGCTGGAGTTTGAGGTGTAGTAGCAGCGCCTGGTGGCGGTGAAAAACGTCATCTGGGTAGTACCAGCTTGGATAGTATTGAGCTCTGGCTGTGGCGAAGCACGTTTCTAGCCTGCGTTTTGCGTCGATTGGCACTTTTTTCTGCCCTGTTTCGAGTGCGAAAAGGCTCGTCACTTCTCACGGACCATGGCGACCAAGCTGCGAGCTGGCCGCAGCCTATAGTTATACGAAAAGGGACTCTCCGTGTGCCGTGGGACGTAATGCTGGAAGCAGAAGACATCGGCGACGCCGATCCGGAGAGACCTAGCTCAGCCTCGAAAAAGCGTCACCGTCGTTACAGCTGCGTCGTGGGCTGCCATGAATAAGAAGGCCTGAATCCCAACATCAGATTCTACCGTTTTCCTTCAAGGCCTCACGAAGTGGAGCGTCGGGCGCGCTGGATAACTGCAGTTTGTCGCGCTGGGTAAGCGAAATGGAAGACCGACATAGCAGCAGGCATGGCTGGTGATTCACGATTCGAGACCCGGCCCCAGCGACAATTAACAATTCAACCGGTGCGAAGTGGTGAAGTGACCAGGTGTGTGCAAATGACCACAAATGGTCGGGCTGCTTCGGTGACGATTCACTACCCCACTACGAGCAGCACAGGTTAGAAAGTTGAATGTGCTCATCCTTGACCTCAAGCCAGCACGTTGAGGCAGCACAGCAAGGTAGTATTGATTACAGCACATCGATGTTCGAGCGCTGTCACTAAAAGCTACGTCAAGCGAGCAGCGCACGAGCTCGCGCTAAAGCGCGATTTTCACGTACGTACGTTACTGCGAGCTTATATGCATTGCATCAGTTATTTATCAATTGCTAAAGGGACAGATGGCCGCTACTACAGCGCATAATTACTTGTCTAGCGGCATACACTCAACAAAGATTGCAGGAGACCCGCCGTTTCGCGGCTTGTCGAAAGACCGCTGCCGTCGCGGCGCGTACGATCGCGCGCTCGAGCAGTTCCGTACACATGTCTGCTTATCGCTGCTGTGAATTCATTTATAGAAAGCGTTTCCTCGCGTTTGTGCGCCTGAATCTAGCAACATGCAAACCTTACCTGAAGTTCAACTTCGTACGTGCGTGACTCGCTTCACTTGCGATTGACATCGCGCTAAAACTTCGCCGCTTATTTCTTGAACGGCGTACACGTATTCGGCGTTGCATAATTTCTTGCCTTTACGCAGCATGCCACCCATGGAAAATCTTCGGCGCCCGATATTCGCTGCAAGCCGTGGTACAACACAACCGAAAGTGGCGGGTCCGTATTGTAAACGTGCTTCCTGAAGCAGACGACCGAGCTTGGTACTACCCAGTCTCGGATTGAGGGCGCTTTTTAGCACCATTTTTGCAGCGCCCCCTGGGCAACGCAAGAGCTCCATGATTGCGACGCCGCCCGAAGAGGCGAGTGCGTCATCTCGATCTTTTCGGAAAATTGCGTATTTACTGAGGAAGTTACCTTGTGTTGGTTTCAGGTGTGTCTCCTGAACGCACAGCACCTTTGGATTGTATTTGTGTAGAAGTTCTTTAACGTCATCGAGGTTGTGCATAAGACCTCTCACGTTCCAGTGTAATGTTTGTGTATTAATTTTGTTTCTGTTCTTGTGGTGTGTGTCAAGAGGAGTCCAGTTGGCTTACGGAGCCTTTCCAGGTCCCGTAATCCGTGGTTTGTCTTTCTTGGAGCGGTCGCGAGATTCGCGCCGCTCAGGAGGCGCTGGGCGCGCCGGCTGGCTTGTAGTTGTGTCCATCGACTCCTGGGAGCCGCTGGACTTCCGCTCATTCGAGCGGGTTGTTTTCAGGGTAGGCCTTGCCTCAGAAAACAGGGCCTTGGAGGCCACCAACCCAGAGGTCGATGGGCCCTCCTTAAGAGATGGCGCAGTAGTGCTGGCTGCTGTCGCCTGGCGGGCTGGTGGCACAGCGGCGGCCACACTCTTTGTGGGCCGGGCCGATGCCGGAGTCTGCTGCGGCGTGCCCCCTTATACGCCGCACCAGCATACCCTGCGATATGTAGGAAATGTTTCCTGAAAGGAAATGTTTTCTTTGAACTTTAACGTAATTATTTCTTTTTCCCTCTTCCAGGAAGGACATGAGCGGGAGTATGCAGGGTGATCACCGTCGCAACTTGCGCAGTGTAGTGTCTCAGTACAACTGTCAGCAGGAAGATCGTGCGACGCACACTTTGCACACGTGGTACGGCCCCGGCAGCTTTGAGAGCCGTGACCAAATCGCTGGCACTTAAAGCAGCGCCGAGGGTTTGGAATGTAGGGCCTAAGTTTGATTTTCAGATAACCTGTTTCAATATATTCTGGTAAGGTACTTGTGCAAAACGTCAAAATTAGGTGTTTAGTGGGGATCTCTTTGTCATCCCGCCTGATCTTAATTCTTTGGACATTTGTTGTTGTTGTTGTTAGGTTTAATGGCACATAAGCAGCTAAGGCTATCATGCGCCAAACACAGGATATAATTGTTCCGAAAAGTTGCGTCACCTCAGCGAGTCCTTGTCTGGGCAAGGACCGCTAGGGTCCCAACAATTTAACGAAAGACCTCGACCTTCTTCTCGGGGATGAGAAGGTGGGTGAGGTGTAGCATAATGTGTAGCGAAGCATGCGGTGAGAATTCAGAGTTTTTCTAGAATACCTGCTTCCTTTAAAAAGTTACACACATATGATATATCAAGAAGCGCATGTTCGCCTAACAACATAGCGGGGTGAAAAGGAATGTGTTCCTTGTAAAATGGGTAAAATATTGTTTTCTCAGTGTTTCAAGTTTTCTGCATGAAAATAAGACGTGATTCACTGTTAGTTCGTCACCACATGTTTCCCATTGGGGCTTGTCTTGCTTTGTTAGTATGAAGTTGTGTGTGAGGTGTGTATGTCCTATGCGAAGGCGGCATAGAATCACTTCTTTGAACCGTTCCTTGGGTGCGCAAGATCGCCATTCGCCTAACACGGGCTTTACCAAGTGTAGTTTGTTATTTAGTTCATTGTTCCAAGCAGACTGCCATTTTCCCCTTAGTTTACAATGTATGAACTTCATGCAGTCTTTAGGAGGTATATTTATTTTCTTGATTTGTTTGTATTGAGCTTGTGCTGCGCATACATCTGCTCTCTCATTGCCACTAATTCCGACGTGGCTTGGAACCCAGCATAACTTAAGGTTCTGTCCTTGTCTGGTGGCTTTTATTACATTTTGTATAATGTCCCCTAGTAGCGGTGTGACTGCATTTCTGGAGTGAAGAGCTTTGAGTACACTTAGGGAGTCTGTGTATATAATACTATTTGTGATGTTTTCCTTTAAAATTTTTTCTACGGCTATGAAAATGGCGTAACATTCAGCAGTGAAGATAGATGTACACTGCGGAAGTCTAACGGTTTCTTCCCAGTTCCCTTGGACTACTGCACTTCCAACATGGCCAGTCGTTTTCGAGCCATCAGTATAAAAGCTTGTGAAATTGCTGTATTTTTCCTCTAGTGCGAGGAATTCCTGAATAATCTGCTGGGGTGGAGTCTGTGCTTTACGGAATTGTGTTAGGGTGAGATCGCATGCTGTGGGGAAGTTGAACCACGGGGGTAGTGAATCATGTCTGTGGGAAATGTCAGGTAATGTGTCGGCTATGCCCAGATTCTGACAGATCTCTTCAAATCGCAAGAGCAGTGGTTTAGTAGTTTGTGGTTTGTTGTTGAATATTCGTCTGGAAGGGCATTTTGTTACAAGTGGATAGCAAATGTGTTTTGGTAGAGATCGTACCTTCAGAATATATGCACAGGTCAGAGCGGCTCTTCTGCTTTCTAGAGATGGTTCATTTGTTTCAACATAAAGGCTGGCTATAGCAGATGTTCTGTATGCACCGCATGAGATGCGCAAGCCTGAGTTGTGCACTGGATCTAATTTCTTTAAGTATGACGGTCTTGCTGAACCGTACACTATACAGCCATAGTCTAAGGAGGAACGTACTAAGGAGCGGTGAATGTGCAGAAGGCATGTTCTATCAGACCCCCAGTGTTTTCGTGACAGTACTTTGATTATATTCAGCGATTGCGAAGCTTTCTTTTTGAGGTTGTTTATATGTGGTAAGAATGTGAGCTTTTTGTCAAAGTCACGCCTAAAAATTTTTGTTCTTTCTTTACTGGGAGTATGGTTTCATTTAGGTGTAAGGTGGGGTCAACCTGTAGGCCTATATTGAGTGAGAAAAGAACAGCGACTGTTTTTTGTGGAGAAAACTTAAATCCGTTTCTGTCTGCCCAGATCGCGAGTTTGTTCAATGTGAGTTGTGTCTGTCTCTCACATGTTGGCAAGCAGGAGGATGTGCATGCTATTTGAAGGTCATCAACATATACGGAATACATAATGGACCTTGGAATGATTTTTGTTATGGAGTTCATTTTTACTGTGAAGAGGGTCGTACTTAAAATGCAACCCTGCGGCACTCCATTCTCCTGGATGAACTTCTTTGAGAGAGTTGTACCCAGGCGTACATGAAATGAACGGTCGGACAGGAAATCTTTCGGGCAGTTCAGCATCCTACCGCGGATACCAAGGTCTGCTAGGTCGCGGAGAATCCCGAACCTCCAGGTGGTATCGTAAGCCTTCTCCATATCAAAGAAGACTGCCAGACAGTGTTGTTTGTGTACGAATGCTTCTCGAACTGTGTTTTCTAGGCGGACGAGATGGTCAGTTGTGGAACATGCTTTTTTAAATGCACATTGGTGGATGTCAAGGAGTTCACGTGATTCGAGAATAAACATCAGCCTAATATTCAGAATACTTTCAAATGATTTTGCGAGACAACTTGTGAGAGCTATAGGCCTATAACTGCCAGGATTGGTTGGTGGTTTTGCTAGTTTCAGAAACGGTACAATCACAACTTTTTTCCAAGCTTCCGGTATTTTGCCTGATACCCATATTTTGTTAAAGAAGTGCAGAAGTGCTTCTACAGCAGCTTCTGAGAGGTGAGCCAGCATTTCATAATGTATTTCATCATGGCCGGGTGCTGCCTGTTTACCGGCGGACAGTACTTTTTGGATTTCCTGAAGCGTGATCAGTGTATTATAAGACTCGTTTGTACTGCCACTTGTAGGAAGCCGTTGTTTTTCTGCTGTATGTTTGTATTTCAAAAACGAGTCTGTGTAGTGTGAAGAACTCGAAACTTCAGAGAAATGTTGCCCTACTATGTCTGCCTGTTCGCCTATGCTTGTTTGTGTGCCGGGAGCTGTTAGAAATGGGATTGTGAAAGGGGAAAAGCTGCGATTTAGTTCATGAACTTGTTCCCACATTTTTTGGATGTGATTGAACTGCTGATGGATGATACGTAGTTTTTCCAAGAAGTTTTTCAGCATCGCGACGAATGCGGCGCGCGTTGGCTTTCGCCTTTTTAACGTTTACAAGATTTTCCTGTGTTGGGTATCTGCGGAAGATCCCCCAAGCTTTGTTTTGTTTCTTTTTTGCTTCCCTGCATTCTTTTGTATACCAGGCTTTATGATTATGTTGTACCACTCCTGAAGACTGAGGAATAGCCAGCTGCACAGCAGTGATGATACAGGTAGTAAACAGTTCGTTTAGGTCGTCGACATTGAGATGACATGAGAAAACTTTATCCAGTCTGGCCTGTTCTCTAAAGAGTGTCCAGTTGGCTAAGTGCAGCTTCCAACGGCGTGGTTTGCTTGGGATGATATGTGGTGAGGATGATAAGCTAATTTTTACAGGAAGGTGATCGCTACCGTAGGGGTTGTCAAGTACATCCCAATTAAAATCGTTAAAAACTGATGGAGAGGTAAAAGATAAATCTAAGCAGCTCATTTTTCCTGAGCTCGGAGAGAAATAAGTACGTTTTCCTGTATTAAGCAGACAGGCATTACTAGATAGGATAAAATCTTCTATGATACGGCCTCTAGTGTCTGTTTGGTCACCACCCCAAAAGAGGAGTGCGCATTAAAATCCCCCACAACCAAATATGGCTCTGGTAACTGTTTAAAAAGTGCTTCTAAATCATGAAGTATAACATTTAGATTTGGTTCGAGATATACAGTGCATATTGTAATTATTTTAAAATCAAGAACAGTCACTGCTACGGCTTCATATTTGGTTTGAAGCCTGATTTCATGAGTAGCAACACCATTTGGTACAATAATGCGACACCTCCAGAGAGCCTATTCGCTTGCTCTCTGTCACAACGAAATACTTTGTATTTTTTTAAAAGGTTCTTGTGTTGTGGTCCTAAGTTAGTCTCTTGTAAGCATAAAGTCACAGGAGAAAATGAGTTTAGGATATCTTTTATGTCAGTGTAGTTTTTGATGAGTCCACGGCAGTTCCAATGTATCAGGAATGCCATGTTTAATTATTTTGTTGAAATGTGGCTAGAAACAATTATGTTCCTAGTTTTTGAGGACCCGTTATCAGGGTTTTTTCCTTTTTTTTCGAGAGAATTGTGCCGCCGCGGTAGCGGGGGCGAGATGGTAGTGGTCTCCATTGCCTCTCCTGAGGCGCTGGAGCTCCGCGAAACCGAGGGTGTGCGTGTTACAGGCCTCTCCCGTGTGGCCTGCCTCAGTTCCTACTGAGCAACCTTGTGGGTTGCTGACTGAGGGGCCGGAGGGCCAAGTTTGGGAGTTGGCAGTGCAGCTTGCGCTGTCTCTGCCTGGGGCGTGCGTGGCTCTGCCGGAGGCCTGGTGACCGTGGCCTGGGCAGGCGCCGAAAGCTGGTGCGGTGCTACGCCCCGTCGCACCGCATCAGCGAAGGAGAATGTGTTTCTTAACGCAATACGCCTTCTTGCCTCTTTGAATGAAATGTTCTCTTTGGTTTTCAATGTAATGATCACTTTTTCTTTTTTCCAGGACGGACACGCCCTGGAGTATGCGGCATGTTCTCCTTCACAGTTTGCACAATGTGGCGCAGCGTCACAGTTTTCGGAAACGTGTTCCTTCGAAGCGCATTTCGCGCAAGTTTTGCGGCCCCGGCAACTCTGTGAGCCATGGCCGAACCTCTGACAATTGTAGCATCTGCGGGGGTTGGGGATGTAGGGTCTTACACCTATTTTCAAGTAGCCGACTTCTATTGATTCAGGGAGTGTGTTGCTGTTGAACGTGAGGATAAGGTGTTTCGTGTCTATTTCCTTGTTTTCCTTCCGGATTTTGATTCGGTGAACGTCTATGACATCTTGGTCGGCGAGCACTTCGAGCATTTCTTTTTCTGTTAGGTGTACGAAGTCGATTTCTGATATTACACCGCGGACAGTGTTGAGGGATCGGTGGGATGTGACGGAGACAGGAATGTCCCCAATGGACACAATGTTTGACAGCTTTGAGTATTGGACATTGTCTCGGAGTTCAAGCAGCAAATCGCCACTGGACATTTTGGAAAGCTTGTAGCCAGGGCCTAGGGCTTCTGTCAAGGACTTGGATACTGTGAATGGTGACAAAATTCTTGCTGGCTTTTCTTCTGCGTTACTATGCACTACGTGATATTTTGGGAAGTTCACTTTCCTTTTCTGGAAAAATTCAGCTGCTTCGTTCCGCCCTCTTTTGTTAGAGAGGCGATCATTTTGGAGGGAAGGAGGAGCCATATAAAGTTGTGTTGTTCGGCCACGGTGCCAGCCACCCACCATGGAGCCCAACGAGGGGACGGGACAGGAACTTGCGAGCAAGTCCTACCCTCGCCAGCTGTACACCGCGACTATAACCTAATCCGACATAACCAAGACAAGTTAGCCACACAAGGTTAACCCTTGCCACCTACGAAAATCAGAAGTGAATAGAAGATAAAAGAAGACAGGACAGGTATAAAAGAAGAGAGTAAAGAAAAAGGCGCGAGGAGGAAGAGGACAGGAAAAGGCGACTACCGATTTCCCCCGGGTGGGTCAGTCCGGGGGTGCCGTCTGCGCGAAGCGGACGCCAAAGAGGTGTGTTGCCTCCGCCAGGGGGCCGTAAAAGTCCAAACACCCGGCATCGGCTCAACCTCCAGGATCCTCTTTTCCCCGGACACGGCTAAGCCGCGCACGGCTACACGCGGGAGGGGCCAACCCTCATTAGCTCGGGTCCGTGGTGTCGCAACACACCAAAAGCCTGCTTACGCAGACGCCCCTGCGGGGTTTTGGACATTTGTCACATGCTATTCCTTCCAGCCCTCAAGGAGCTCGGTTTCACTCAAGTCAAAGAAATCTTGTTCCGATATAACTCCCCGTGAACTGTTCAGAGATCGGTGGGGGTTCATCGAGACAGGGGTTTAGCCAATTTCAGCAAGTCCGGACAGTTTCTCGAGCTGATTCTTAATATTTAGTTCTATCAATAGATCACCGCTGGCCATTTTTGTGACCTTGTAACCGGGACATAGTTTCTCAGTGAGGCATTCCGCAACAACAAATGGTGATGGTGTTCGTGCAGTTTTATTATTGTTTTGACATAACTTAGCACGTGGTACCTCGGGTATATTTCTTTGGTCTGGACAAAAAGCTTCAGAGAGTCATCGGTGCACCCTCTCTTGGAAAGAGAGCGATCGGGGAATCGGGGAAACGACGAAAAAGCCATATAAGTTGCTATAATTTCGGTAGCTATGCCAGCCGCCCACCACGGAGCCCAACAAGGGACGCTACGAAACCCGAAAGCCACGATAACGCCAGCTGTACATAGCTACTATAACCTAATATAAATATCCTAGGTTGGATAGAATACACCAGGTTAACCCTTGCTGCCTGCGATGTCGGAAATAAGAGGAAGAGAGGAGAAGACAGGAAAGATTGAAAAATAGAGAGAAAGACGAAGGTTGGAGAGGAGGATAGGAAAAGGCAACTACCGATTTCTCCCGGATGAGTCAATCCGGGAATGCCGTCTACGTGAAGCCGAGGCCAAAGGGGTGTGTTGCCTCCGCTGAGGGGCCATAAAGGTCCAAGCACTCAGCATTGGCTCAACCCCCAGGATCCCCTTTTCCCCGGACACGGCTAAGCCACGCACGGTTAAACGTGGGAAGGTCCAAGCCTCGTGTGCTCGGGTCCGTGGTGTCACAACACACCAAACGCCTGCTTACGCAGACGCCCCTGCGGGGAGAACTGAAGGAATTGATGAAGTCTGTTGTCTCTTTTCTAGAGGACAATAGTGCAGCTTCTAAAATGTCAATGAACGTTTTCAGACAGGGTTTAATTGTGCGTTTTGCTCATTCTATTATTGCAGGAAGAATCTTCAAACACCAGTGCTACATAGCGACATAGTAGGAGCTCCCGTTCACAGAGAGTGTGGATTTTGTAGAGGCAACGTGGCTGCTATTTTTGGCATATTATGTTTTCAATATGTCCTATGCGGATGGCGCACCAACAACACTGTATTTCTTGCAAAGGTGCGAGACATTGCTATGCAACATTCACTGAGCATGTCGATTGCAAGTTGTCGAAGGTAGATGCGATATGTTTTTTTTACATTTAACTATCTATAATGTGTATTTGCATTCCGGTATTTTTAACTTGTGAATGATAATATACTCATAAACTTTCTTACTTGCTTCTTTTGCAAAGCTTTTGGGTGCAATAGCATGTCAGCTTTCAACAAGAATTGTTCTAAATTTTTCACAGTACCAGAGGCATATCTGCTTGTTTCAACTGTTGCAACCACATGCAAGTGCATTGGGCTCCTGACCTCTTTTGTTTACTTCTGTTCCACCATTGCACATTGCACTATCTATAGTCTTGTGTGAAATGGATGTATTTGGTCACATTTGCTGTTAAAAATTATAGCTGGTGGTTGACTAGTCTTCTTACTGTAGTGTGCGGACTGGTATTTCTAGTCTTGCATAATTGCAAATATGCATGTCTTGCTCTTAATTATCATGTTTATTTCATGGATAGCCTTTCCTACTGTGTGTCATCAAAAAGAGCCACACAAGCAAACAGGAACATACACTCTTCTAGTTTTGATTCGAGGACAGCTAAAAAGGAGCTCCTAGGTCCACCACCTGCACATCGGCACTTAGGATTCCCAGAGAAATATCCAACGGTATAGTGTCTGGTGTCTTTCGTTTTCCTCGCATGCTTCCTTTCTTATAACAGCTCCTAATGCGTCTCCTTTATTTCTTTGTTTTAATTGTACGTGTCTATATTCCTAAACAAAAACTAAAGCGGACTAGTGAGTATTTCAAATTGTAGAGGTTAACTCTGACTGGGCGGCACACATGTTAAGCATAACATCACAAATTAGATATAAACAAAGCAGTTGAAGTATGAATGCTTTCTAAACTGATGCTTCTACTTCAAAAAATAGGGGAGAACGCATCTATGATGATGTGTGGTGTTTTATGGCGCAAGGGCCAGTTATGGCCAAAGAGCGCCATGCCAGTGTTTGTGAATGTGCAGTGGAGCGGTTAATTCTGAGAAGTAGATGAAGTGTGGCTGTAAAGGGGCCTAAAAGCTGTAAAATGCGTAAAATATACATGCACTAAAATCATGGCAATTACTAATGAGGTGTACTATGAAATGAAGAATGCACTGAGAAAGAATGACACGATATTTAAAATATTTAAGATGTAGTAATCGCAAAGAAGCACTACTGCCTAAACAGAGCCCTTGAACCACAAGGGCCTGGAGGCATGTGCTTATACAAGACTACTATCACAGCAGCATCCTCTGGAGGGAGGATGCGCTATGAATTTATTGGGCTTATAACATGCAGTACCACGTCGTTTAAGAAAGCGAGGACTGCTTTGGTGCTAAACAGCGGTTCCTCACCAAGAAACATACTGGGATGCAGAGGGACATGATAGCGGTAAGCTAAAGGGAAATGATTTTTTTTTCTATCTGCTTCGGACATCCCGACACTCCAGGAGAACGTGGAGGAGGGTTAGCCTCTCACCACATCTACCACAGGTTGCTGGTTCATCCCCGGTTAACAAAAAACTATGGGTGCCAAATTTATGTCCTATTCTGAGGCGACAGAATAGGACATCAGTTCGCCGTCTTCTCGTTGCGGAGGGCCAGAAACCTAACTGTGGCTTAATCAAGTGAAGCTTATTATTTTTCCGCATCTCACAGGCGTTGCCAATGGCTTCGCAGTTTCTTACGCAAGAAAAGTTTCAAATCTGTTGCAGGGATAGCAGCTGTAGGATTAATAGCGTGTGATGTTATTGATGTGGCCATTCGGTCAGCTAGCGCATTACCCTCGATGCTTCTATGGCCAGGCACCCAACATATAATAACATTCTGTTTTGATACATACGCTCTACACAGTATGGAATAGAGCTCAATGAGTACAGGATTTTTCTGTTTACAGGGAGACTTCAAAGCTGAAGTTTTGATTTCTTTATATGCTTCACAGCCGACAATAGTGCATAGGCCTCAGCCGTAAAGATACTTGTTTCCGGGTGTAGTACACCGGATTCTGAAAAGGATGGTCCGACGGTTGCATAAGACACCCCGTCACCTGACTTAGAGGCGTCTGTATAAAACTCTGTGCTTGCGTACTTCGACTGGAGTTCAAGGAAATGCATTTTGATATGTGCCTCTGGTGCATGCTTAGTGACCTCTACCAACGATGTGTCACACTCTATGAGCTGCCACTGCCACGGCGGTAACAGTTTTGCTGGAGCCATAAGACAGTGTTCAAGCAACGGAACACCCATTTCCACACTAAGATTCCTCACACGCAAAGAGAACGGTTTTCTCGATGCCGGTCGATTTTGAAAGAGTGTGGCAGTGGTCATGTCGTTTATGATTGAATAATAGGGATGTTCAATGTTTGCGTGTACTCTAAGAAAATATGTAAAACTACTGTATGAACGCTGCAGATGAAGTGATCACTGATTCGACTCTGCGTAGAGGCTCTGGATTTGACTTGTTCGGAAAGCACCGGTCGCGAGGCGGATGCCCAGATGGTGAACGGGGTCTAGTATTTTCAATGCACTTGGCGTTGCGGAATTATAAATTATAGCACCGTAATCAAGGCGTGAGCAGACAAGACTATTGTACAAGTTAAGGAGGCATTTTCGGTCACTACCCCATGTTGCGCGCGACAAAATTTTTAAAAGGTTCATCGTCTTCAGACACTTTGCCTTCAAATATTTAAGATGGGGGATAAAGGTAAGCCTAGAGTCCAGAATTATTCCCAGGAATTTGTGTTCACTGCTCACGGATAATTCCTCTTGATTGATCGTGAGATTTGGCACTGGTGTCATGCCTCTTTTGTTTGAGAAAAGTATGCACGTACTTTTCTTTGCGTTTATTTTAAATCCATTTACATCAGCCCATTTAGATAGTTTGTTTAATCCAAGCTGCACCTGTCGTTCGCAGATAGCAATGTTACATGATTTAAAACCTATCTGTACATCATCGACATACACAGAGTAAAACATGACGCGTGGAATAGCTGTATACAGAGAGTTCATTTTTACAATAAAGAGTGTGCAACTAAGCACACCCGCTTGGGGCACGCCAGCCTCCTGGGTGAATGTTCTAGATAAAACTTTGCCCACTGTTACGCGAAACATGCGGTTAGAAAAGTAGCTTTCGGCTGTGTTTAACATATTTCCACGTACCCCCATCGTGGAAAGATCTCGCAGAATCCCGAAGCGCCATGTCGTGTCGTACGCTTTCTCTAAGTCTAGAAATACAGAAAGTAAAAACTGCTTATGAATAAACGCATCTCTGATGTTTGCCTCAATGCGAACAAGGTGGTCTATTGTCGACCTACCTTCTCGGAAGCCACATTGGAAGGGGTCTAGTATTTTGTAATCTTCTAGGAAACAGATTAAGCGCCGGTTTATCATTTTTTCATAGAGCTTGCACAGGCAGCTTGTTAGAGGTATTGGCCTGTAGCTGCTGGCTAAGGATGGGTCTTTGCATTGTTTAAGTACCGGGATGACTATGGCTTCTTTCCATGAGGACGGAATACAGCCAGCCGCCCACATGGCATTAAAAAGAGACAGAAGTGTTCTCAGTGTTTCGGGGTGTAAATACCTAATCATTCCGTACATGATACGATCGCCACCTGCCGCCGAGTTGTTGCAACAAGCGAGAGATGCTTTAAGTTCGGCTAAGCTGAATGGTCGATTGTAAGCCTCATTGGATGAACCTTTGCGATTAAGGGGCTGCCGCTCTTCGCGTTCTTTGAACTTCAGGAAAGATTGTGTATAGTGCGATTCATTCGATACATATTCGAAGTGTTTGCCTAGACTATTCGCCTGGTCTTCCAGGCTATCACCTTGGCTACTTACTAAGGGTAGAGGATGTGACTCCCGGCCTATTAGTTTATTTACCCTATTCCAGACTTTGGTCTCGTCCGTGTAAGAATTAATACTGGAAATGTACCTTTCCCAACTCTCTCTTTTTGCACGTCGACGCGTTCTTGTGCCCTGCGACTCTGATTGTTTAAAATTTATCAAGTTTTCGGCTGTTGGGGAGATGCGAAGCGATCCCCAGGCTTTGTTTTGCTTTTTACGTGCTTTTTGGCATTCCTCGTTCCACCAAGGCAGGCGGCGCTTATTATCCAGTCCATTAGATGTTGTATGCACCTTTCAGCAGCGTCAATGATAAAACCTGTTATATACGCCACAGCATCGTCTATGTTAAAATAGGCAATGTTATCCCGGCTTAAATACGTCATTTCTCGGAAAAGTTCCCAGTTTGCAGAGTCAACCTTCCATCGGGGAATGTGTGGTGAGCATACATCTTGTTTTGTTAAGTTTAACATGATTGGGAAGTGGTCGCTCCCAAAGGGGTTTTTGAGAACGGACCATTCCCGGTGCGGAATTAGTGTACACGACACGATACTTAAATCTATGGAGGAGTATGTATTATGCGCCACGCTGTAGTTCGTTGGCTCTTTCTTATTAAGTATACATGCTTGTGAGGAAAACAGAAAGTTTTCAATTAGGCTACCTCTCGCATCGCAACGAGTCTCCCCACAAGGTGTTATGTGCATTTAAATCTCCGACAACTATGTATGGAGCCGGAAGTTCATCTATGTAATTTTGAAATTCCGTTTTATTAAGTGAATAGCTGGGAGGGATGTATATAGAACTAGTAGTGATTAGCTTGTCAAACAACACCCCTCGGACAACAACTGCCTCTAGGGGCGTACGAAGTTTTAATTCCCGGCAGGCAACACCTCTATCTACTATGATAGCCACACCACCGAAAAATAGCATATTGTCTGAGAAAATTTGTTTGTGTACATTTGAGGTGCGTCTCTTGAACACACAGCACCTTAGGATTAAACCTGTGCAGGATGTCTTTGACGTCATCGAGGTTGTGAAGGAGTCCTCTGACGTTCCACTGTATTATTTGTGTATTCATCGTGGGAACGTTTTTGTGCTGTGTGTTTAAGAGATAGCACTTACTTCACAGAGCCCTTGTCGGGCCCCGTGATGCGGGCTTTTTCTTGTTTGGAGCGATCGCGAGATTCACGGCGCTCCTTAGGCGCTGGTGGCGTCGTCTGGCTGGTCGTTGTGTCCATGGCCTCTTGCGAGGCGCTGGGCACGCGCTCTTGCGAGCGGTTTGTTTTACGTGCGGGCCTCGTCTCGATGGACGAGATCCTTGAGGCCACCAGCCCGGAGGTCGATGGCCCCGTGTTCTGAGATGGCGGAGCAGCGTGAGCTGCAGCCGCCGAGGGGGCGGATGGCGTCGCTGGCGGCTCACTGCGTGTGAGCCGGACAGGCGCCGGAAACCTCTGTGTCGCTGCCCCCTGACGCGTCACATCGGCAAAGGTGTTTTGGGCAGGTATAATACCCGCCTACGTGCCTCCTTGAATGATATGTTCTCCTTTCCTTTGATTGACACTATTTCTTTTTCTCTTTTCCAGGTAGGGCACGGCCGCGAGTATGCGGCGTGCTCCCCATCACAGTTCACACAGTGGAGAGAGATGTCACATGATTCAGAGAGATGTTAGTTCGCACTGCATTTCGCACAAGGCTGATGGCCTCGGCAGTTCTGTGAACTGTGGCCTAATCTATGGCATTTGAAGCAACGGAGAGGGTTGGGGATGTACGGCCTTACTCTGATTTTGATGTAACCTGCCTCAATGGTGTCTGGCAGCACACTGGAACCGAATGTGAGTATTAGATTCTTCGTGTCAATTTCTTTACCATCACGCCTCATTCTGATTCGTTTTACATTGATGACGTTTTGTTCTTTCCATTCTTCCAGAAGTTCAGCTTCGGTCAGCTCCATGAGATTATCATCGGAAATCACAACGCGGATGGTGTTCATCGTGCGGTGTGGGGTCACTGAAACGGGTATGTCCCCGAGAGACACTAGGTTACATAGCTTTTATGTTGCTTTTTGTCATGAAGTTCTAAGAGAAGGTCGCCACTTGCTAGTCTGGTTGCCTTGTAGCCTGGGCTAATTGTCTGAGTTAGACTTTTGGAAACGAGGAAAGGCGAGATCATTATTGTTGTCTTTCCTGGTTTCTCACAGTGAAATACTTGATATCGGGGGAAATTCTCGGTGTTACGACCAAAAAATTGAAATACTTCTTCGGTGCGCCCTCGTTTCTGAGGGCGATCAGAGAGTTTAGAAAAGAATATATCCAATAATATTTGCAGTTTTCGGCAGTAACGCCAGCCGCCCACCGTGAAGCCCAAGGGGACGCCACAGGTCCTATAGAAAATAAGTCCTGCGGACGCGAACTGTACGTTTCCGCTATAACCAAATATGTACAGCCAAGGTTGGTTGTAACACACAAAGTTAACCCTTGCTGCCAGGAAGATCGGAAGTAAAAAGAAATGAAGTGTAGCAGGAAAGATTTAAAGTGAGAAAGAAAGACTAAGGTTGGAGGGAGAGAGAGACAGGAAAAGGCAACTACCGATTTCCCCCGGGTGGGTGCCGTCTATGTGAAGCCGAGGCCAAAGGGGCGTGTTGCCTCCGCCAGAAGCCGTAAAGGTCCAAACACCCGGCATCGGCTCAACCCCCAGGATCCCCTTTTCCCCGGACACGGCTAAGCCACGCACGGTTAAACGTGGGAGGGTCCAACCCTCTGTGCTCGGGTACGTGGTGGCGCATCTCACCAAACCCCTGCTGACGCAGACGCCCCTGCGGAGGGCGAACGCATCTATGATGACTATACCGGTATACGAATAACGTTCTTTTCAGATAAAAATGAATATATTGTACAACGAGCTGCAATTTCTTGCGCGACATGACGCCGTAGAGCAACGTGAACTCAATGCAGGAACCAGGGCAGAGTGAGGTGGCGCAAAAGCGTTCTCCGTTTTATAGCGCATGTGGCGTCACATACACGCATTGACAGTGGAGCCTGATTCTCAAAATTGGTTACTGGAGCAAGTGCAGTTTTGAGAACCTGACCTGTGTGACAGAGGTTCTACTCGACCTCGCGTCACGAGTTTTGGATTTCTTTTTAATTAAAGAGCACCGTGAACTTGGTTAAGCCTGCATTGTTAAACTGCACTACCTACAAGATCGGTTTACAATTTTAGGTTGCACTATCTTTGGGATGGACCCATATATTTTGTTAGATAGCCAGAAAGAAAAGTAATCTGACAATGCCAATAATGCTGTTCACAATGAGAATTTGTGTCTGACGTGTTTATTTACTTTACAGGCAGATATTTGACATAAATCCTTCGAAGTGCAGCAGGTGCCAAGGTGAAAAGAAGTCCCGCACAAATGTGGATATGAAAGTAATGAGACTCGCCCAAAAGCTGCGAATGACTCAGTGAACCTGTGATTATGTGCCCTTTAGAGTTTACCGATACCTCGCCATTTTGGCTGATTATTTTGATTGTTGCTTCATACTCTTCATTTCTATGGTTAATTTACATAGTCTGTTTAGCATCACACCAGGGGGTTATTCTGTAAGGGTCCGCCTAGTTGACTGCCCATTTCAGCCACCGCTGATTGGCTGAACCAGTATGAGCGAAGAGGAAACAGGCTCAGGGCACCTTTTTCATTTTTGCTTGTTCAGCTCCAGCCAAACGGCGGTGTGCGAAATAAACAGTCGATTAGGTGGACTCTCACACAATAACCCCCTTGATTTGCCACAGTGGATATGGCATTTTGTTGCAGACTAGATCATGAATTTGGTTCCTAGGCAGCCATATTCTTATATGCAAAGAATGAATAAATGCTCGTGTTTTTTATCTGCATATTAAAAAATAAAGGGTGGTGAAAATAAATTTAAAGCCCTTCAATACACCATTTCGAATTACACACCGTGTTCTTCTGGCGTGTTAAACCCAATGATATCTCAACAATATGCCTTAGTATGAACATGCCAGTGGTTGATAACCAAGGATGGGACAAAAGAAAAGTGGTAAGAGATTTGTTCATTGCTGGCTTGTGATAATATGCCTTTTATTCAGCAACCTTTACATGATGAAGAGTGTTAGTGCATGTGCGACCGCAAACAAAACATACTTCTGTTACAAATGGAGAATGTCAGTGCATAAAACCATTTCGCTAATTTTCAGGATGTAGATGTATAAAGACAAAACTACTTGGTTTGCTTCAGTTAATGGAGCTGCACAGTGGTGTCCCAAAATTCACTACCCCTCCTGTCATCACGATCTGTTTATGCCCACTGCTAGACAAAGGTCTCTCCTAGCTACCTCAAGTTAACCCTGTCCAGCAACACACGGTGAATACCGTGTTAAATATGTTTAA
Source organism: Dermacentor silvarum (assembly GCF_013339745.2). Lineage (NCBI taxonomy): Eukaryota > Metazoa > Arthropoda > Arachnida > Ixodida > Ixodidae > Dermacentor > Dermacentor silvarum. The sequence goes on from NC_051154.1 coordinate 402,226,926, forward strand.
TCTAAAACCATCTTGGATTTTTTCATGATTTGCATTTACGTTATTATATAAACGAACACTGCAGTGCATAGACGGACTGGGGCTGGTTATATAAAACTAAAGGGTCACTAAAGAAAGAGTAAGCTTTGCTGTATTTTCATATTAAAAAAACACAACAAACAGCTCTTACCAAAGTGGTTGGTAAGGCAAAAAAATGTGAGGGCTTGATGACATTTTCTTCTGGCTAATTAATTTTCATTTGGTAAAAGTAGTCTAAATTGTATTCTGCAAGATCTAAAGACTGAGCTCAGCAGTATTCAAGAATTTATGTGCCAGAATAGCCCAAATTGCAATCCACAACGTAACACTAACATACAGGTGCTGGGGTTTTATGCTTTTATTGTTTTGAAGTTTCATTGACTTTAATGCATATTCACGTTAGTGTTTACAAAATAAAATTTAGCTCTTCCAATTTTCTACATCTTGTTTTCTGCATTCTGTAGTGAGGGCCTCGAAATCAGCAGTCTTGATGAATCAGGTGGTATAAAAGGATCAAACAGCAAACTGCCTGCTTACAAGACTGCAGCATAGCAACTGTTTTGCACTCATTACCACTGACATGAGCGGGAGACTTGTAGTCAAGGTTGTGTTTGTAAAAATATGCATAAAGTTATGAAGGAACTTGTGCCTGTCACAGCACAATGTGAATTCAGAGCCTACTGGCAGCATGCCTTTCTTCCCACTTTTAACTCCTTCCTTTTTATCTGATAAATATAATAATTCGCCTGAAAAGACATGCACGAGAAGTACTTAATGCCAAGTGTATTCAGTGAAAACCTAAGAATTCAGTAAAAGCTACATTGACAAACCACTGTGCAGCTGCCCTCTGTTCCATCATGCTCTAAAGTATAGTTCCTGAGGAATGCCATTTGAAAGCAGTATGCCATGACATCGTGGGAATGAGCTAACCTAATTGAATGGTGCAACTTCAGAAGTTCTCTTTCAGGTAGAAAGTGGTATATTTACCAGAAAATTCTTGTCACATACTACAGTAACAAATCCTTGAAAATGGCGTTGCTTACTTTGACTACGAGCAGCGCCTGTTATGAGATTTTTGTAGATTTCTGTTCTTTCTGCACCAAAGCAGTGAAACATGGAGCTACAGCTGCTTTATTATGTTGTGCAGCATTGATGGAAAACATTGGCCATGTACGCATGCTCAGTAAGCATATTTTTTACTAAAGATGTACATTGTAGCGGTTTAAGTGCTTTGATCAGTTGCCGTCTTTCATTTCCTTTACAGGCATGCCAAAAGCGGACATGCTCAAGCTGCAAACTGCAATATGTAAATAAATGCATTCAAGTTATGTTCAGAGGTGCAAGAAGTAGTGGTTACTTTTTTACTGGGCATGAAACGCCAGAAATAGTTTATACATGCACAATACATCAGCACAGTATCAGTGTAAGTTCAAATATTGTAAAGACAGATCACACGCGTTGAGTTATGTACTATTTCTGCAGTTGTGTACAAAATTATCCTGTAAATATTGTGTGTTGCACCATCTGAAGTGGCACACAGACTTAATATCTTTAACGTACTACTCAAATTCACATTTAATGGTGTATTTGTCAGACATAACCTTCCATTTTGTATTTAAAAAACATACACGTGCATGCAGCAGTCACAAACACTAAAAAATCGATGAACGAAATCCTCCTTTTTCTAGTTTCATACAACGGAGAAGATTTTACGGAGCATTAGTTTTACGAAACCCTCCGTTGTTTCTTTCTAAATAACGAAAATGTGCTGTTTTCGAATAAACGGAGAAAATTTTACCGTGAATCCGCTAAACGAAACTCTCCGTTCTTTTTTTAATATCGGAAATTTGCTGTTTTCACAACGACGGAGAACAAAAATTACAAGGTGTCCGTTTAACGGAAGACACCGTTTTCATTTACGGAAAAGTGCCCGGCAACGTTTTAGTTTCAACTTTTGGCGTAAACTGACATTTTTTGCAGTGTAGTTGTGGAAGATGTACCTGCGATAACGGTAGCCAGGGTGTCTAACCGAACCGGAACTGAACCGAAAACTGGAGCTGAGCGGTTATTTTTAGCTGAACCGCTACTGAACTCAACATGAGTTTTTCCCGCCGCCTTGGAACCCAACCCGAGCGGGAACGTTCTGGAGGATCCATTTTGCTAAAACACGGTTCGGCAAGACGCGGTTGGCAATGTCCTAGGGTGGTCGAGGAGGGTTCGCACAGCAATATTTCCTAATGCATTTATAAAATATTTTTGCTGAGTGGTTTGCCATAAATAATAATCAAGGAATATGTTTTTAAGCAATATTCCACCCATCTGTCACACTAATTTAAAGGGCGGGCGCCGTGTTCGAAACAATCCGCAAGAACATTGGTACAGAACTACCTTGGGCAACTAAGCGTTACAAAACGTTAATTCAAACTAAATACTGTTGCTATGACTTTTCAGAAGAGTCTGTAGAGAGGCATGTGGAAGACGCCAGGTAATTTGGCTCCATTGACAGTCGCCAATTGTCCCAACGTTTAAAACAAATTAGCAGTGGCTCAGCTCGGCTATGCCAGGATATACGTAGCGTGAGCTAAGTCGTCCACATCGTTCAGAACTGGTAGACCTGGTGGCATGGGCGGGTAACGATACCCATTCGTAACGCTAAAGAGTGGAATCTTCTGCTTAACGAGAAAGTTCTTGCGCGTTGTACAAACCCGCGCCACGGTGTCACCCCACTCAGGCGGCGCCGCTAAACTCAACGTGCAAGCAGTGGCAGTTCGACTTGTTCTCCTAAACAAACTCGTCCCCATTTTCTCGCTTTACGTACCCCCACATTACCACTTACAAAAACATGAATTTCAATCCTTTGTAGACGAATTACCAGAACCTTATCTTGTTCTTGGGGATCTCAATGCACACAGTGGTCTGTGGGGCGAGTCTCGCAATGATGCGCGAGACCGTTTAACTGAAGACTTTCTTTTCTCATCCGGTGCGTGTCTGCTAAACAAAAAATAACCTTCATATTATTGTCTTGGAAACAAAACTTTTTCTATAGATCTCAGTATAGCTTCTCCATCCATATTACCTGAACTTGAATGGGAAGTTATAAAAAACCCTTACGGGAGCGACCATTTCCCAATACTGCTGAGAGCAACAAGACAATACGAATCTCCACCACACGCTCCCCGGTGGAAGGTCGATGCAGCGGACTGGGAGAAATTCCAAACTCTTACCAGTAAGATCTCATGGACTAACATGTCTTCGTTTTCAATTGATGGTGCTGTCGAGCATTTTTCTAACTTTATAATTGATGCAGCTTCTAAGTGTATGCCCCAAACAAGTGGACTTTCTAGCAAACGCCGTGTTCCGTGGTGCAATGAACAATGCCGGAACGCGCGTAGGCAGAAGAACAAAGCATGGAGGCAGCTTCGCGATTCTCCTACTGCTGAAAACCTTGTCAATTTCAAGAAAATCAAGCCCCAAGGTAGGAGAATGCGCACACAAGCCAGGAGAGACAGCTGGCAAACATTCTTATCAAGTATCAACTCGTACACGGATGAGGCCAAGGTTTGGAACAGGGTCAATAGAGTAAGAGGACCACAAACACATCCGCCTCCTCTGGTACACATGCAAGGAGACAGCCTGGAGGACCAAGCAAACCACCTGGGTGCACATTTTGAACATGTGTCCAGTTCATCGCACTATTCTCCAGCATTTACAAGATACAAAGCAGTAATCGAAAACAAAAACTAGGCCGAAAGAGCATCCAGAACGAGCCATATAACCTAACCTTCTCTCTAGCAGAGCTGCATGCATCACTCACCTGTTGCAACCAATCTGCTCTAGGCTCTGACCACATACTATATGAAATGTTGAAAAACCTGTCCTCTGAAACGAAGAAAACCCTTCTCTGTCTGTATAACTCTATATGGGCCTCTGGCCTCTTTCCCGGCAAAGGGGATCTCGCCATAGTGATCCCTATCCTGAAGCAGGGCAAGGATCCATCGTCCGTATCCAGTTATCGGCCCATAGCTCTAACAAGCTGCATCTGCAAAGTCTTCGAGAAGATGATAAACCACCGTCTGATTCATTTCCTAGAATCAAGCAAGCTGCTTGACCCATACCAGTGTGGGTTTCGCGATGGCCCATCCACCACTGACCATCTGATACGCATAGAGGCTCAGATTCGTGAAGCCTTTGTCCACAAGCAATTCTTCCTGTCTGTTTTCCTCGATATGGAAAAAGCATACGACACCACGTGGCGGTTCGGAATACTGAGAGACCTCGCACACTTTGGAATACGTGGCAATATGCTGAATATCATTGAAAGTTATCTGTCGAACCGCAGATTCCGTGTTCGTGTGGGTAATGCCCTATCAAGATCATATGTGCAGGAAACTGGAGTACCACAGGGTGGTGTGCTTAGTTGCACCCTCTTTATCATAAAAATGAACTCTCTGCGTCTGTACATCCCACGCAACATATTTTATTCAGTATATGTCGACGATGTACTGATAGAGTTTACATCATGTAACCTTGCAATCTGTGAGTGGCAGGTTCAGCTTGGTCTGGACAAACTATGTAAGTGGGCAGACGAGAATGGGTTTAGGCTTAACCCACAAAAGTCCACATGCGTCCTCTTCTCCAGAAAGAGAGGTCTGCACCCTGATCCCAGTATTGAGATGCAGGGCGTGGGTCTACTTGTAAAAACTGAACACAAATTAATAGGCGTAATTCTGGACGCGAAGTTAACATTTGTCCCACACCTAAAGTATCTAAAAAACAAGTGCATGAAGACAATGAGCATCTTGAAAGTTTTGTCTCGCACTATGTGGGGTAGTGACACAAGATGTCTATTAAATTTGTATAAGAGCCTAATTCGATCACGTATTGACTACGGTTACATTATATACCACTCCGCGACTCCGAGCGCCTTGAAGATGTTGGACCCTGTCTACCACCTGGGCATCCGCCTTTCTACGGGTGCATTCAGAACAAGCCCCGTAGAAAGCCGATATGCAGAATCAAATGAATGGTCGCTCCATCTGCAGAGAACGTACTTGTCCTTTGTGTATTTCCTAAAAGTAAACTCAAGCAATACACACCCTACTTACACAACTATAAATGATCTATCCAGTGCCCAAACCTTTCAGAACCGCCCTAGCGTAAGAAAGCCCTATGCACTGCGAGTTAGAAGTCTTGCCGAAGAAATGGATGTGTCGCTCCAAGAACACGATGTCATGCCCCCTCCTGTACAGCTGCCGCCATGGCAGTGGCAGCTGATTGACTATGATCTGTCCTTCGTTGATGTTACAAAGCAAGCGCCGGTCGTCCATGTCCGTATGCATTTCCTCGAATTGCAGCACAAATACTCTTGTCCGGAATATTTTACTGACGCCTCAAAGTCACACACTGGCGTGTCTTATGCGGCGGTCGGTCCATCTTTTTCGGCTGCCGGAGTTCTACACCCAAACACAACCATCTTTACAGCGGAGGCCTACGCCATCCTCGCGGCGGTCAAACACATCAAACGGTTAGACATACCCAAGGCAATCATCTATACTGACTCTTTAAGCGTGTTGAGATGTTTAAAAGCTCTAAGTAGGCACAGAAACCCCGTAATTATAGATCTTTATTCCAACATTTGCACCGCGTATGCATCCAAGCAACAAATTGTGCTGTGCTGGGTGCCAGGGCACCGCGAGATCGAAGGGAATGAGTTGGTCGACAAGCTAGCCACATCTGCTCATACAGACGCTGCCACTTCGCCCATAGCCGTCCCTGTAATGGACCTAAAGCCATTTATGAAGAAAAAGGTCAGGGCCTACTGGCAGCGTCTGTGGGACAGAGAAATGTACAACAAATTACATACTATCAAGCCTCATCTCGCTCATTGGCCACCAGAATCGAAAACACGCCACACACAGGTTACACTTTGCAGACTCAGGATAGGACACACATACAGTACACACGCATACTTATTGTCCGGTGGCGATCCGCCTATCTGTGATGACTGTGGTGAGCTACTCAGTGTACTCCATGTCCTCCTGCAGTGCCGTGAACTGGAGCCTCAGAGGAAAAAACATTTTCCATTATCATTACGACAGAATCTACCATTACATCCTTGTATGTTTTTGGACAATGGACCTATTTTTAAATATCAATCCATTATCGCGTTTTTAAAAGATATACAGAACTTCCGTGTTATATATCCAGGTGACTTGTAGCATGGCCTCTCTGGAGAGGCCGCTGCTGCGGTATTTTATTAAAGAAAGCACGTGCCTCTTGGTCTCTGTCCACAAAGGCCTTCGGTAGGCGTCGTGCTGCTCTATACGTTTAGTTTTAGCACCATCACCACCTCTCATCTATTCACCACTCACAGATCATTCCACACGTCACTGCCATAATTATATTCTCTATATGTTTTACGCTTCTATACCGCGATTTGTTCTTAGGCCCCTTTACAGTCACATCGCATCCTATCATCGGAGCTCACTGATCATGGCAAGCATATCTTTCATTGTGTTGGCGCTCTTTGGCCACATTTGGCCCTTGCGCCACGAAACACCAAATATCATCATCATATATTACGGCTTCCTGAATCCTTCCCGCGTTATAATTTGGAAGATCCCTGACATTCTTATTGTTAATCACTTTGGACAGTTCAGCAATTATATCTGATCTCTTGAGTTGAATATTTTCATCCTTTGCCGTTTATTAGGTCCTTTGTTAGTTGGGGGAGCTTACCTACTGGTTGCTTTCGTGTCTGACTTCCCACCTCAATTGCTGCTTCTGAGATCACCCTATTTACGGTTTCATTCATTACCTCTATGTTATCTTCAGGTTTCTTTTCTAAAACTGCATATCTGTTGGCGAGCACCCGCCTGAATTGGTCTGCTTGTACCCATACTGCGTATAGGTTGGCCTGTCTCTTCTTGACTAATTTTACTATTTATCTCTTCAAATTGACAGAAATCCTGGACCTAACTAACCTATTGTCACTGCACATTACGCTACCTAACACTTCTACATCCTGTACTATGCTGAGATCGGCAGAGAATATGAAATCTATTTCATTTCTTGTTTCTCCATTAGGGCTTTTCCAGGTCCACTTCCTGTTGCTATGCTTCCTGAAGTAGGTATTCATTATTTGGAGCCTATTCGTTTCAATGAATTCTACCAACATCTTTCCTCTAGTTCTCCTAGAATCGATGCCGTAATTGCCTATTGCTTCCTCACTAGCTTGTTTTTCCCACTTTTTCATTAAAGACGCCCATGATTACAGTATACTGAGTTTGCACCTTTCTCATCGCTAATTCAACACATTCATAACGTGGCGTGGAGCAGAGGTAGAACACCCGGCTTCTAATGCGAAGGTCGTAGGTTTGAATGATAATCCAGTCCACTACATTTTCAGGCTTCGAGTGGCACCTGATACCGGCAAAAAATGCCGAGAGCCAGTGGAGCTATACTAGTCCAGGTGCAACCAAATTAGGAAGGCCCACTAAGCTCCAACAAAGGTGCTTCCTCACCAGAACAGGAATCGGCCTCCCTGGTGCACTACCTCCCTCATGACCCCTGCCCTCAGTTCCCATGACCCATGGCCCTCAGTTCCCAGCAGCCTCAGAGCACTTCACCAAGGCGGCGGTCAGACCTGCGATGCGGCAGAGGGCGCCAAGAATATCTGGATCCGGACAGGCCGCCACTGGAAACTGAACCTGGTAACGTTCAACAGGCACACCCTATCAAGTGAGGCTAAATACTGTTGGCCTTAGTGAGGCTAGAAAACCTCGTGAGGCTTATACAGTAATGACTAATGGCCACTTCCTCTGCTACAGAGGTCTTTCAGATAAGAGAGAATACGGAGTAGGAGTTTTAACCCATAAGGACACAGGGGGCAACATTGATGAATTCTACAGCATTAATGAGAGGGTATCAGTCGTAATAAAGCTGAATATGAGGTATAGAATAAAGGTACTACAAGCCTACGCCCTAACGTCCAGTCACGATGATGAAGAAATAGAACGGTTTTATGAAGATAGCACTTTCGTAAGATACCAAATTACTCGCCTTCTAGTTCCGATGGCTTTAATTCCCCAGATATATCAAGCAGCAGCAGTTGTGCCACCATCTCTTCACATTCAACTGAAAGCTCGAGTTTTGTTGATCTATGTTGCGACTCACTTAGTTAAAAATCTACGCGAACAACTACTACTTAAAATGTGTTAGACTTGGTCCTAACATCAACGCCAGATGAATTCTCTGCCTTTACATATTTGCTTGGGCTCTGCCCGGGGAAATTTAGCACATCCATCACTCAAATATGCCAGATAAAACATAGGCAGGTCCATTCCACATAGCAGATCCTTTAGTGGCAAATCCATTGGGGTCAGCCAGTAGTAACCTGTGCGGAAATCAAGACTGTAAAAGTACTCCACTCCTGGTATAAAATCGCGCGCGCCGGCTATGCGAGGCATCTGACAGACGCTTTTGCGAATGATTTTGTTGAGATCCCAGTAATCAACGCAGAAGTGCACTGTTCCATCCTGCTTTAGAACAACTGCAACTGGTGAGGACCAAGGACTTGCTCAGTGCAGGTAGTCTGCTCATGGCTATGTTAAATAGCACGGGGGAAAGCACTGACCCTTGTGACGATGACGTGTGGTGTTTTTTGGTGCAAGGGCCAGGTATGTCCAAAGAGCGCCACGACAAGTGGTAATGTAATCGATGAGCTGTTATGACGCGGGCAATGGGTTTCTCATGGTAGATGTGACATGGCTGTAAAGGGGCCTAAAAACTGTCACTGTAAATGGCGTAAAACATATAGGTAATAAAATAATGATAGTGACTGAAGTGGCGTATGCTATGAGTATGAAATGTGTAACAGGTTTGTGATAACATGTATTTAAAAATGAAAAGGTGATGCTTGACAACGAGTAGCACAACAGCCTCACCAGGTACCTTGAGTACAAGGGGCCGGAGGCATGTGCTATAAACAAGGGTTGATATCGCAACAGCGGCCTCTCGCATCAGGCCGTGCTACGAATTTCTTGGGCAGAATACGGTGAGCGTAGGAACGTCATTTAATGATGATTATGATTATTGTGGTTTATTGGCGCAAGGTCCAGATGTGGCCAAAGAGCGCCAAGACGATGGGAACGTCATTTAAGAAGGCAAAAACGGACCATGTCAAATAGCGGTTCTCTGCCTAGAAACAGTGCTAGATGAAGTGGTATACAGTGCTTGTACGCTAAGGGGAAGTGTCTTTTCCTCTCGGCTTGTGTTTCATGGCATTCCAGGAGGACATGCTGAGCACTGAGTATTTTCCCACATCCAGTCAACAAAAGTCCAGTCAACAATGTCCAGTCAACAAAAAGCTATGTGTACCATAAGTGTGCCCTATTCTCAGACGACAGGACATCACTTCGTCTTGAATTGGTCACTGATGGCCAATACCCTAACTGTGGCTTTACCACGTGGAGCTTATTAAGAATTTCAGCGTCGCACTGATGTTGCCAGTAGGTTCTCAGTTTTTTCCGCAAATATGGCTTTAGGTCTATAGCTGGAACAGCTATGGACATGTTGCAAGATTTTGTATCTAAGGAAGTTGCCATTCGGTCTGCTAGCATGTGACCTTCGATACTTGTGTGTCCAGGCATCGAGCATACCGTTACATGTTGGCTAGAGGCATAAATAGTACATAGGAGAGAGAAAATGTCTGCAATTACTGGATTTCTGTTTCCAGCTTGACATCAATGTTTTAACAACGCTTAACGAGTCTGTGTATATGACCGCCTTCTGTAGTTTTAACTGCTTGATGTGTTTCACAGCGCACCATAGTGCATACGCCTCTGCTGTAAAGATGCTTGTATGATGGTGAAGAACATCTGACTCCGAATAGGATGGGCTGACGGCTGCATAAGACACGCCGGTATGCGATTTAGATGCATCTGTGTAATATTCTGGGCACGAGTACTTAAATTGTAACTCTAGAAAATGCATACAAATGGGGGCCTCTGGAGCGTGCTTCGTTACCTCCACAAATGACGTGTCGCGGTCAATGGTGTGCCACAACCACGGCGGTAACAGCTTAGCAGGAGCCATTAAGCGATTTTCAAAAAGCGGAACGTCCATATCTTCGCTCAGCCTCCTCACACGGAGCGAGAATGGCTCTTTCGCTGTAGGCTTGTTATGAAAAAGTGTTTCAGAGGTCATATCGTTGATGGTAGGATAACAAGGATGGTCTTTATCAGTATGTACTTTCAGAAAGTAATTAAAAGTAGAATATGATCGTTGTAGATCAAGGGACCATTCGTTCGATTCGACTAGAGGCTTTGAATAGGGCTTGTCCTGAAGGCACCCGTGGCGAGGCGGATACCAAGATGATGCACAGGGTCCAGCATCTTGAGAGCACTGGGGGTAGCAGAGTGATACACTACTGCGCCGTAGTCTAACCGCGATCGTACAAGGCTCCTGTAGAGGTTCATGAGGCATTTTCTGTCGCTACCCCATGTTGTGTGTGACAGTATTTTCAGGATGTTGATTGTTTTCAGTCACTTAGCTCTGAGATACTTGATATGAGGAATGAAGGTCAGTTTTGTGTCGAGTACAATGCCGAAAATTTGTGTTCAGTGTTCATTGGTATGTGTTGTCCATGCAGCATAACATCTGGATCTTGTATTAGGCCTCTCTTTCTAGAGAAAAGTATACAGGAGCTTTTGAGAGGGTTTAGCTTAAAACCATTTTCATTTGCCCATTTTGACACTTTGTTCAGTCCGAGCTGAACCTGTCGCTCGCATATTGCAAGGTTACAAGACTTAAATCTGATCTGCAGATCATCGACATATATTGAATAAAACATAGATGATGGAATGACTTTGTGAAGGGAATTCATTTTCACAATGAAGAGGGTGCAACTAAGCACGCCCCCTTGTGGCACACCAGTTTCTTGAGTGAAACTACTGGACAGGGCATTGCCCACTCTAACTCGGAACGTGCGATTAGACAAGTAGCTTTCTATCATGTTCAACATGTTGCCGCGTACACCCATCGCAGATAGGTCTCGGAGGATTCCGAATCGCTATGTTGTGTCATAGGCTTTCTCCAAGTCGAGAAATGCAGATAGAAAGAATTGTTTGTGTATATTAGCGTCTCTAATGTTTCCCTCAATGCGAACGAGGTGGTCTATTGTTGACCTACCTTCCCTAATACCAAATTAGAAGGGGTCAAGTAGACGGTTGCTTTCCAGATAATAGATTAGACGTCGGTTCACCATTTTTTCATATAACTTGCACATACAGCTTGTCAGTGCTATTGGCCTATAGCTGCTGGCTAATGCGGGCTCCTAGCCTTGTTTATAAATTGGGATGATAATGGCTTCTTTGCATGAGGATGGAATATGTCCAGATGACCACATGGTATTGTAAAGACACAGAAGCGTGTTTAATGTTTTCTGAGTGCAGGTTTTTGATCATTTCGTATATTATACGGTCACCACCTGGTGCTGAGTTGCTGCAAGAACTGAGAGAAGCCTTGAGTTCTGCGAGACTAAACGGACGGTTGTAAGGCACTTCTGTTGCGCACTTTCGTTTGAGGCGCTCCCGCTCTGCGTGTTGCTTGAACTTTAAGAAAGTTGGCTCATAGTTGGATGTACTAGAAATGCTTTCAAAATGCTCGCCCAGGAAATCGGCCTGATCTTTTATGCTGTCACCTTGAGTGTTTACTAAGGGAAGTGGTTGTGTTTCTCGGCCTTTTGTTCACCCTGTTCCACACCTTACTCTCTCATCCTTGTAAGAATTGATACTACATATGTGCCTTTCCCAACTATCCCGCTTAGCACGTCGACGTATTCTCCTGCCCTGTGATTTTGCCTGCTTGAAATCAATGAGATTCTCCGCAGTAGGAGAATTGCGGAGCAGGCCCCAAGCTTTATTTTGTTTTTCCCTTGTCTCTTTGCATTTGTCGTTCCACCAGCGTATACGACGCTTATTAGCAAGTCTGTTTGTTTTATGCATTTTTCAGCGGCGTCAATTATAAAAGCTGTCAAATATGCCACAGCATCGTCTATATTAAAAGAAACTAAAGCATCCCACTGTAAGTAGGTAATCTTTTTAAACAGTTCTCAGTTCGACGAGTCGGTTTTCCATCGGGGAACCTGTGGAGGGCAGCCAGCTTGTTTTGTTAGATTTAAAACAATAGGGAGGTGGTCACTTCCATAAGGGTTTTTTATAACCTTCCAGTCAAGGTATGGCATTAGAGTCAGAGAGGCTATGGTTAGGTCTATTGATGAGTATGGCTTATGTGTGGCGCTATAGAAGGTGGGTTCTTTTTTATTCATCAGAACCGCACCAGAACATAAAAGGTAGTCTTCTACAGTACGCCCTCTTGCATCGCAGCGCGAGTCGCCCCACAGCAATTATGGGCTTTCAGATCACCTGTTAATAAATGGCTCAGGGAGCTGATTGACAAGCGTTTGAAGTTCCGTAACCTGTAAACGATGTTCGAGTGGTACGTACAGTGAATAGACTGTCACCAACCTGATGATGATGATGATTAGCGTGGTTTAATGGCGCAAGGGCCATAGAAGGCCAAAGAGCGCCAGACAATGGTATGATGTATTCGATGTAGTGGTCAATGTCAAGGGGTATATAGGCTTGCTGCCCATAAGCCTCCTAAGCCGATTCTAAACTTTCGCCTCCTGTGTGTACGAATTTATGCTTGAAAGAAAGCTCTCCCAGCTCGTTCTCCTAGCTTGCCGTCGCGTCCGCCTTCCCTGGGATTTTATGTGTTTGAACTCAATCAGATTTTCAGCAGTTGGCGACCGACGCAGTATGTCCCATGCTTTATTTTGTTTTTTGCGCGCCTGCATGCAGTTTTCATTCCACCAAGGAATTCGTCGTTTGTATGAGCAAACACTAGTTTGTGGAATGCATTTCTCTGCTGCGTAAATGATATAAGCGGTAAAATACGCTACTACATCATCTATATTAACTTCACTTATAAAGTCTCGGGATGTAAAAGTCGATTCCTTAAAACATTTCCAATCAGCAGAGGCTAGTTTCAATCTAGGGACATGAGGAAGGGAGTCATCGTGCTTCACTAAGCTTAGAGTTAATGGAAAGTGGTCACTTCCGAATGGGTTTTGGATCACATTCCATTCTAAGTCGGGAATTAGGGAAGGAGACCCAATCGACAAGTCTATCGATGAATATGAATTGTGGTGAATGTTATAATAGGTTGGTTGCTTCTTATTGCAAAGGCATGCACAGGAGTTTACTCAAAAGTTTTCTATGAATCGGCCTCTGTCACATCGTGAGTCTCCCCACATCGTGTTGTGGGCGTTAAAATCTCCCACGAGTATGTAGGGCTCGGGAAGCTGATTAATAAGGTTATAGAAGTCTGTTTTCACGAGATGATGATTTGGGGGTATGTAAATGGAACATACAGTTATCAAATTGCTGAAAAGAATTACCCGAACTGACACTGCCTCAAGGGGCGTCTGGAGGGCAACATGTTGGCAAGCCATAGACGTATCTAGTACTATTGCTACCCCGCCGGACGAGACGTTAGCCTCATTGCGGTCTTTTCGAAAGATCGTGTATTGACGAAGGAAGTTTGTGTTTGTAGGTTTCAGATGTATCTCTTGAACACACAGCAACTTTGGATTATGTTTGTGTAGGAGTTCTGTAATGTCGTCGAGGTTGTGAAGAAGTCCTCTGACATTCCACGGTAGTATTTGTGTCTCCATAATGACAAATGTGTTTGTGCTGTGTGTTTAAGAGGTGAAGATTAGCTCGAGGGGCCCTTTGCAGGCGCCGTGATAAGAGATTTTTCTTTTCTGGAGCGGTCGAGAGATTCTCGCCGTTCCTTAGGCGCTGGTGGCACCGTCTGGCCGGTTGTTGTGTCCATCGCATCTTGCGAGGCGCTGGACACACGCTCTTGCGAGCGGTTAGTTTGACGGGAAGGCCTCGTCTCGAGGGCGAGACCTTGGAGGCCAGCAGCCCGGAGGTCGATGGCCCCGTGTTCTGAGATGGCGGAGCAGCGTGAGCTGCAGCCGCCGAGGGGGCGGATGGCGTCGCTGGCGGCTCACTGCGTGTGAGCCGGACAGGCGCCGGAAACCTCTGTGTCGCTGCCCCCTGACGCGTCACATCGGCAAAGGTGTTTTTGGGCAGGTATAATACCCGCCTACGTGCCTCCTTGAATGATATGTTCTCCTTTCCTTTGATTGACACTATTTCTTTTTCTCTTTTCCAGGTAGGGCACGGCCGCGAGTATGCGGCGTGCTCCCCATCACAGTTCACACAGTGGAGAGAGTTGTCACATGATTCAGAGAGATATTCGTTCGCACTGCATTTCGCACAAGTCTGACGGCCTCGGCAGTCCTGTGAACTGTGGCCAAATCTTTGGCATTTGAAGCAACGGAGAGGGTTGGGGATGTACGCCCTTACTCTGATTTTAATGTAACCCGCCTCGATGGTTTCTGGCAGCACACTGGAACCGAATGTGAGTATTAGATGCTTAGTGTCAATTTCTTTACCATCACGCCTCATTCTGATTCGTTTTACGTTGATTACATTCTGTTCTTTCCATTCTTCCAGAAGCTCAATCTCGGTCAGCTCCATGAGATCATCATCAGAAACTACACCGCGGATGGTGTTCATGGTCACTGAAACGGGTATGTCCCCAAGAGACACTAGGTTAGATAGTTTTTTATGTTGCTTTTTGTCATGAAGTTCCAAGTGAAGGTCGCCACTTGCTAGTCTGGATGCCTGATAGCCTGGGCCAATTGTCCGAGTTAGACATTTAGAAACGAGGAAAGGCGAGATCATTCTCGTTGTCTTTCCTGGTTTCTCGCAGTGAATTGCTTGATAGCGGGGGAAATTCTCGGTGTTACGGCCAAAAAATTTAAATACTTCTTTGGTGTGCCCTCGTTTCTGAGGGCGATCAGGGAGTTTGGGAAACGATCTATCCATCCAAATTTGCAGTGTTCGGCAGTAACGCCAGCCGCCCACCATGGAGCCCAACAAGGGGATGCCACAGGTCTTATAGAAAACAAGTCCTGCGGGTGCCAACTGTATGTCACCACTATAACCGAATATGAAGTAACTTAGGCTGGCTCCTCACACAGGGTTAACCCTCGCTGCCAAGAAGGTCGGAAGTAATGTAAAAGAGAGTAGACGACAGGACAGATGAAAAGGCGAGAGAGAAAGACGAAGATTAGAGAGAGAGACAGGAAAAGCCAACTACCAATTTCCCCCGGGTGGGTCAGTCCGGGGGTGCCGTCTACGTGAAGCCGAGGCCAAAGAGGTGTGTTGCCTCCGCCGTGGGGCCATAAACGTCCAAAACCCGGCATTGGCTCAACCCCCCGGATCCTCTTTTCTCCAGACACGGCTAAGCCGCGCACGGCTACACGCGGGAGGGTCCAACCCTCGTGTGCTCGGGTGCGTGTGCTCGGGTGCGTGGTAAAAGTGTGACCAGCTTCGAGCACACATTTAGCGATTACGCAAGGCACGACCAAGCAGTTGTGTGGTTTCTTTGGTCCTGTCATTTGCCAAAGCTTTTTCCTAAAGTTCTCGCTAGGCCTCAATTTGCATGAATATAGCATGTTGAAAACTTGAATCACCATGTGAAGGCAGACGTGCCAAACAGAGCATTGTGCCTTGGCCCTTCCTGTTTTGCGCCGAGATGCGTTCAAAAGGGCAAACGAAGAAATAAAGTTCAAACTTTCTTGCAGAAGGCCTATTCGGTGCTCCCTTTTAATTTCCTGTTCACGTACAGTCGCGCTCATAAATTTGCAGAGCATGCCAGCCCGTGGCCGCGTGCATGCGCGCGCCGTCTGGCGGCTCAATGCCTGCTGTCGAGAGTGTCGCAGTGTGCATGCGCATCCATCTTATCTCGCTGGACTGCTCTCTCGCTCGCTGCGCACCCGCGAGCGCGCCCTTCACCGGAATTTGCGTCTGCTGCCACCAGGGGGGGATATTCTGTAAGAGTCCACCTAGTAGACTGTCCACTGCGGCTGTCGCCACTGGCTGCCGGTTCACGAGCGCGAAGGAGACTGGCTGGCACCTTCGCGCTCCTGAAGCAGCAGCCAATGGCGACAGCCGCAGTTGACAGCCCACTAGGTGGACTCTTGCAGAATAGCCCCCCAGTAGTGTTCTTCGCGAAGCAGCGGCGCGACATCTTCGATCCCCTTGGTCCGATCTCGGCGCTATTTTTCAACTACGGAAGCGTCTGCTTTCCCCGCTTCTGCCACGGCTGTCTGGCCGATACCACGGTGTAAAATGGATACTCAGGCCCCGGAAATTAAAGCTAGTTTCGGTTTGAAGGAACATGCGCGCTCTTAGCGGTTGCCGGAAATTCTAAGTTATTTTTCTTATTTCTCTTCTTGTGAATTTTAAATCGGGCGAAGCGCGGGAAGTGGTCGCCATCGTTCGTCCGTCGAGCTTGCCTCCGCTCACCCTTGCCCTCGCTCAGCGATATCACAAGTCAGATCGCGCTTGGTCGTCTGCTTCGGTTGTCGTCCCAAGTATGAAGATAGGAAACATAAAAGAGAGAAGCTTGATCAGGCTTGCAACGAAAGGAAGATGCAGAACATTAGGTCAACCAAGCATTTCATGAAGATGGCTAAATCGGGGCATCACATGTGTTGCGCGGCTCTGTGGTATCCGAACACCGAGAATTACAGTTCTGCGAAGGTTTTCAGGTTTCCTAATGACCACGGGTAAGCACAAGTATATCACTATATTTTCCGAGCAGGTATTCATTTTGCATGAGTAAACCAGTTCTGGCAAGCCTGAGTGGACTGACATAAGAGCAGTGTCGCTCAACTCATTCGTCATTACAGCAGCCCATCTATTGCCGGTGAAGTACTTATAATGAAGGGCTTGTGTGCGTGTTTTGGGGGCTATAGATATTGTTCACCATTTGTCGACATGCACAGCCAAGGTTAAAAAAAAAGAAAATAAAGAAAGACGCAGCCATGCTGCTTAATAATTTTCGCATTGGTTTGGATCTTCTGGAATCTATTTTCAGTCATTATGTACAAATTTCTGTTGTGAGTGAAAATTGCTTCTGTAGATTGTCACTTGCGTACTGCGTGGAGGTCAGTATTTTTCCAGTACCGAATGTTTGAATAAAAACAAAAACATTCAACTTTTACTTGTGTTGAGTTTTGGCAGGCCGAGAAATCGGCTAGTTTTAGTTGATCCACTTCACAACACACGAATAAAATTAACGATTGATGGTTCCAGGAAGTTATTTTCTTTATGCTACCCCCCCACTATATCTGTGGACTAGTTGAAGTGTAGCCTTAAACATAACCGCAAGTTAGGACTTTCAAAGCGACTACTTTCACGAAATGACGAAATGGGATATATTAACCGCGAATATTGGTAATTAACAACGCTTCGCAGTATAAATATTCTTCATTATAATTGCTTGGCACTGGTGCGTTCGAGCATTGTCCCAGTGGTTTAGAAAATGGATAGCACTTTGCAAAGCAAGCCTGGTAGGAAGAAAGCGCTTCCTAATACACGACACATTTCAGCGGGTTCTGCTCCGCGATTTGGCCAATGTCGCCGCACGGCCAGCGGATTGCAAGAGAGCACCATAGAGAAAGAAATTCAAGAGGGGACACTCGGCAAAAACTGGCAAAAGGAAACACGTCACCATACGTCACGCTATACTATTGATGCCGAACGCTAGCTGCCGCTAGCATGGAAACAAAGAAAGTGAAATTAAGTTAACAGACATTGATTTATTTTTTAAATTCCTTGCCGCGAAAACTAAAACGCTTTGCGTATAAATTAACTTAAACTTTGCGACTTTTTACTTGCCTTACCTAGCCACAGGCCAATGACGCGCCAGATGCATACGTCATCCGCCGGATACTTCCCCGGGGCGAGCGAGGGCGGCTGCGCGCGCGTTTGAGCGCTTGCCCACGGCGACCCGCCTGTCTCCTTTTTTTTTTAATGTAGCCTGGTTTCTTGGGCTCCCGGCGTATTCTTGCGTTCCTTCTGCACTGGAACAATACAACACTGCACTATTGGACTACGTACGTCAAGGTGAGAAATTTTGTTTCACAGTCTACGACGCAATTAGGCTTAGGGCATGGGACCGAGACTTAAGATGCGTCAGCGAAAAACAGCTCGGCCGTCCTGGCGCAGTTAATTCGAGTTAACGAATCGTGCTGGGACATGGTTCCGACGCTTAGTAGGAGATAATTGTAACTTCTTTCGGTTCTGTTGAGGCACACTGGCCGCACAGCGCGCCGTGACGCAGTTAGCGAGAACCAACTCGGTCGTGGTGCGCAGTGTAGTGCATCTTACTAGGAGAAGTTTGCGCCGCTTTCTCTGACGCCAGACATTACTAAAAAGTAATTTCGTTACTTTTTGGGGTACTTTTGAGGCACACTGGCCGCACAGGGTGCCGGGAGGCGCCGTGACGCAGTTAGCGAGAACCAACTCGGCCGTTGGGCACAGGAAGTATAGTGGATGTTACCAGAAGTTTGTGCCGCTTTCTCTGACGCCAAACATCATTGTAACTTCCTTTTTTAATGAAGCTAATTGCCCTTGTTCGTAATCTCACCCATTCGCCACCTTTGCACGTGTTGCCTCAAGTTGTTTATATCAGAATGACAAATGCTTGTAATTTACGTTCTTCAACAGATGTCCACCTGTAGCGGTTCGTAATGGCAACTACTGTTGTGTACTGTGGTGCCGAAACAACGGAATAACGCGAAAGAAGCCCGGAACCTGTTTTTTTTCGCATCCCACAACACGGCAGATTTGTTGTTACAATTTATCAGCTGACTGTTTCTGCACCTTTCTGAAAAATACCTAGTCATGAAGAGTGTTATTCACGGTTATTCATTTGAAGCAATCCGATGAGAGGCATAACATGGTTATGCTACTGAATCTGTTTGGGAGTATGAAAAAGTGTTGAGCGTTTCCAGGTGGCAACTAATGCATTTTTGTGGTAAGCAGTATAACCATTGCACCTGTCAGGTGTTGCGTATATCTTTGTCGGCATCATCTTGTTATAGAAAAATTAGAAAAAGAACATTGTATCACATCGAGCCAAACATTGCACAGGCCCTTACAGCTGTTAGGCAATTAGAAAACGAGTCTAATCATTGTTTTTTAATAAGAAGCAATGTACTGCGTAAATGCATGATGCATCCTGCATGTACGCACTCATGGTGGGCTGCAATAAAATACTCGATGCTTATTATTTAAGCGATACGACACTGTTTTAAAAAAAAAAACATGTGCGCAGGTCGACGGCTAGGGTGACATACTCCCGAAGAGTCAACCTTATGGAAAAGCCAGCCAGCGTATTGTACAGGTCATACAGGATGTGCAGCGACCATTTTACTGCACAAGATTTCATTGACCCAGGGCACACGCGGCTCAGTAAAACAGCCGTACCTACAGTTTACTCAGGTACGCAATGGGACAAAGTTGTAGGTTTCAGCACTGTCTTGGTGTGCCTTCGCTGTAGCTAATCTCTCAATGGCTTCATAGAATTGCTAGTGGTACCGGTTGTGTAATGTGGTATTTAATTCGGCATGAACCAGATTCAAATAAACATTTATTTCTATTTAACTCTTACAGGTGCTGTTGATGTACCATCTGTTGGAGCTTTCGTTGCAACATTTCAAAACCCTGTCCCAGAGGACTATCTGGACGAGGCTGTAAGCATCAGCTCCATGTCTGAAGACCCTGGTGTTCAAGGTGCTTGTAATGTCTAGTGTTTGCGAATGGCAATTTCACTAACACGCAAATTTATAATTCCATGTAGGCTACGGCTATCCTGCAAATGAGGAACAAGCTGGAGAGGACGTCTTCCAGGAGGCGTACAAGAAAAGTTCCCTCATGACAACAAGCGGTGTTGCTGAAGGTGAGTTGGGTATAAAGTTATACTTCACAAAGTTACAATGACAGGCAATTTTCCAGGAAGCCTACAAATGATGTCTTGCTGCAACACTCCCCTCAGCGAGCTAGATGCAACAGACTACCAAGTGGACATGTCCGGCAGCAGTTCCACCGGGGCTGAACGTTGTGCTGTTCATGGTAACTATCATAACGAGTGTGACTCTCGTTAACCATTACCTTTGAGTAGACAGTGTACGCTACATGTGCGCTAACCGGAAGGTCAAGCTGCAATATTTACACAACGCAGGTGCTGTTGAGGTGTCACACTCGAAGTACAAAATATTTTGGGTGATTCTTTTTCTGACGTGTATTTCTTCATACATGTTTGTTATGAATGCATAAATACATTAAAACATTGTGTGGTTGAGAGAAACTGCTGCACAATTTCTCCCGTCATTTCACCTATTACGAACTGACGAAGCTTTTATGAATGTTTTTTTTTTGCAGAAGCATGCGTTTGTAAATGCATAGGGTGATTTCTGTAACAAAATGTGTAAACGTATCGCCTACAACCTGTAAACTATGCAACTTTTGCTTCGTTTCAAGAACACGGTGGTCGTAACTGTTGATGCTTTGAATTTGGATACGTCTTGCTCTACAAGTTAGCAAATATTTGTCAACACGCCAGCTACCGTTGCTTTGTATTTGCACCTACATAGGTAGTGGGAGAGTGAAGCAATGCACAATTTTACGAGATCGCGTTAGCGTTGTAGCTCATAGAATGAATGTGACGCATAAACTTTTGGGTAGATGACGTGTCCGAGGTGTCCCCAAGTGCCAGCAGCTTTATCGATTCAGCTGCAAGCTCAGTAGGAGACTTTCCTGGTAAGTGTCTGGGTCATGTAACGCTAGTGAAAATATTGTTAGGTTTTCTTTAAGATAGTGACTGTTGTTTGACTCATTGTTATAACGAGAAGTTTGACCAACACCCAAAATTAAACATCATGTTGTTGCTTTTTGCACTATTTAGTCAAGCACCCTCATGAATGAATGTATACGGCTTTGACGTGAAGAAATTTAGATGTAGTTTTAATTATGCTCATAGTGGCTGTTTAGGAACTGTGTGAATCATAACGATTGTATTCGTTTAAATGTATCCTTGTGCTTTCCGGCTTCTTAATGTGCTGTTCAGTATGACGCAACCATTTAATTTAGTGTTGTATAAAGGAAGCGTTGTACGCGTATCCTTATTATTACATGTGTATTTTTTGTCTCATGCAGTACAGCAAGGGGCTCTCGGTCCAAAAAATTTGCGACGACCATCCAACGACTGCAGTCTAAGGTAGCTAGCTGCTGGAGCATCATCACACGGTTGCGGAAGAAGCAGAGCAAGCTACCGCCGTCCATTTCAAAGGCGCGAGACATTATCCATCCATGTGTGTCAGAAGAGGTCTTTAAACTTCTCTGTACACACGTGCGCTTGCAACAGAGGGGCAAAGGCAAGCGCTTCCCTGTCTGGCTCAAGAAGTTTGCCTTGCATTTGAACTTTCGTGGACCACGAGCCCAGTACCGCTTTTTGGCACAAATTTTCTCTCTGCCTACACAGCGTTCTCTGAGACGGTGGTTAAATAACGTTCGAATGTCAGCAGGCGTGACTCCCGGAATTATCGAGAGTATTTCAGCTAGCACTCACGCATGGAATGTGCGCGATCGAGTGTGCACCCTCATGTTTGATGAAATAGCTTTAAAAAAGGACTTCTCCTATGATGCAGGTCAGGATATTGTCCATGGATTTGTAGATGATGTCGTGGAGCAGTCATCTAATATGGCCGACAGAGCCATGGTTGTGCTTCTGGCTGGTATTTCAAAGAGGTGGGTACAGCCAGTCGCGTTTACGATGGGACACATATGGACATCGGCAAGTATAATGGATAAATTACTCTTCGCGATCATTGAGCAACTTAAAACCGTCGGAATTACTGTCAAAGCTGTAATTTGCGACCAAGGTACGTCGAATGTTAACCTTGCTCAGCAATTGGGCATCACCACTGAGAAACCGTTTTTTGAAGTTCTGGGCGAGCGAGTCTGTTTTTGATGTACCTCATCAAAACCACGCGGAACAATATCCAAGCGCATGAGTTGCTCATTGGTAATAAGGTTGTGCATTGGTCGCATGTTGGGTACCTTTACAAATCCACTCATGAATTAAGATTAAGACTGGCTCCCAAGCTAACGGAACACCACATCTACCAGAAGCCATTTTCTAACATGAAAGTCCGCAGAGCTGTACAAGTACTCAGTTCTTCGGTTAGCATTGCAATTATGACATTGGTTTATGTAAATGAGCTTCCTTCTTCAGCTGTAGCTACAGCGAATGTTTGTGAGCGTATGGATAAGCTTTTTGACGAAGTCAATAGCTCCAGCCCCCACAAAAATGCTCAGAAACTCAGATATGCAATTAAAAAGGGTCAAAATAAACTAGTTAAATTCCTTCAAGAACAGCTTCTGTGGATTGCGTCTTGGAAATGTTCTGCTAAACGTCAGCCCCGCACAATCATTGGCTGGCAGATTGCAAGTCAAGCAATCATCCAACTTTGGGAAGATCTCTCTGAAAATTACTTTGTTTATTTACTGAGACGTCGACTCCAGCAGGATCCACTGGAAAACATGTTTGGACACATCAGACAAAAGCAAGGATGCAATACAAACTCTAATGTCGAGCAATTTATTTCTGGTTTAAAGCATATTATTATTCAGAAAGCCTTCAAACTCTCCGAAGAGGCAAATGTAGAAGACGATAAATCAGAATTCCTTCGCGAAGTTTTGCCTTTTTCTCTCAATAGCACTTCTCTGGTCGATGCAGTCGAATGGATTAGGTCTGTTGACTTTCCGTCCCTTGAAGACATTGCAGAACTCGCAGGAGATATTAAGTCCCACATAAGCGATCAATCCACTGCTTATCACGTGGCAGGCTTCTTGGTCAAAGTATTTCTTACTAAGTCTGTGGAAGGGTGCACTCGCCAACACTTGTTGCAAGGTGATTTAAACTGTGTGAGTGGTGAACACCCCCCCCAAAAAAAATTATTTACAATGCTGACAAGGCTTATCACGTACCGAACAAAGTGGTTGGGAATCCTGACTGTGCCTCACAAAGGGTATTTGCTTTTGTTCAAGAACTCGAAAACAACTTCCTTGTCGGGGTTGAAGCTACAAGCGCATCTCTCAAGTGTCTGTTAATGTTTGTATCGCTAATCTGTTCTGGGTGTTGGGGGACATGGAATTTTGTTCGGTTGAATGTTCGGCAGAGGTTTGTGAAATGTAATTGCCGGATACGTTTGTTGTTGGCATGGTCAGGTGTTGTGAACCGTAATTAGATATAAGTTAGATTTCACTCAATCGGTTGCTCGCGTGGCAGCTTGAAAGGTTAAGGTTAAGTTCGGACTTCCTTGCAACAACCGAACATAATAATTTGCCATTTCAGCTTGTGCTACTGATCCCTTCAAAATGCATTAGAATCCCTCTCAAAATGAAACGCTGTATATCGGATACGTCTGTGTGCTGGGTTCATGATGGTTTGTTCGAACTGTAATGTTAGATGCTTTAAGGTAAAGTTAGATGGCTCGGTGTGAAAATGACTATAACTGCCGCCGAACGTTACTAGGTTGAAGAACACTCATGTTATGGTTTGGTCTTTCGACGCGGACGAACTCATCCTAACAATATAGAATAAAGGTTAGATTTTTCAAACGATACCAATCAACGTTTGCTACGGAATCGTACATATAATTGCCTTGAGCTGTGCTACTTACTCGGGACTTCCTATTGCAACGAATCCGCACCATCATATCAAATTGCCAGTAAAGAATTCAATTCTGTGCTAGATCTCCTAATCAGAATAGAAAATCTAGATCACCTTTACAAACTGTAATCTATGTCAATACTGCCAGTGCCACAAAGTGGTGCCTGCCACCTAGTTTGGCTACCGGTTCCTGGCATTGCAACTTGCGTGTGCAGGGGTGTCCGGCTAAGGTGTGGTGGGGGGAGGGGGGTGGTGGTTCCCTCCGGAGGTGCAACAGCACTTCCGGGGGAAGGGGGGGGGGGGGGAATGGCCCTTCAAATTGCTATTCATTGTTCATTCAGGTTCTAAACTTTTCAAACTTTTTTTTAACGTTCACCGAGTGCCTAAGGGGGTGGGTGCGGATTTAAATAGAAAGCAATGTTGGTGGCAACAAGACTGCTATGTACGTGTTGAACATTGATCATATAATGGCAAAAATAGACGTGGATGTATGTATGGGGAGGGGGGGGGGGCGTTGCGGAATGAGGGTGGGGGGGAGGGGTTGCGGATTTAAATGCAATGTCAACAAGACTGCTATGTACGTGTTGCAAATTGGACATATAATGCCAAAATATACGTGGATGTATGTATGGGGAGGGAGGGGGGTGGTTGCGGATTTAAATGCAATGTCAACAAGACTGCTATGTACGTGTTGCAAATTGGACATATAATGCCAAAAATATACGTGGATGTATGTATGGGGATGGGGGGGGGGGGGGGGGGGGGTTGCGGATTTAAATGCAATGTCAACAAGACTGCTATGTACGTGTTGCAAATTGGACATATAATGCCAAAAATATACGTGGATGTGTGTATCGGGAGGAGGGGAGGGTTGCGGAATGAGGGCGGGGGGAGGGGTTGCGGATTTAAATGCAATGTCAACAAGACTACTATGAACGTGTTGCAAATTGGACATATAATGCCAAACATATACGTGGATGTATGTATGGGGAGGGGGGAGTGCAGATTTAAATTTAAATGCAAAGCAATGTGGTGGTCGCAGCAAGACCATACAGAAATAAGACTGTATGCGTTGATATACATAATGCAAAGAAGAGTTTGTGATGTGTGCGTTTTTTGTCAGTCTTTCAGTTTGCTTGCAGTGTGCAAAATGGGTCGCCAATGTACGAGTTGCATACTTATGAAGTGACATTAACATTGCTTTGTGTTTTCTCCAACTTTCTGCGTCGCCTCATGTCAGTATTACAATATTTTGCAATGTGCCAAATGGCGATTGTATACTGTCAGCATAGAGAAAGCTGTCAGTGTTGTATTGGTTGTATTGGTTGTATTTTTATAGAGCGAAATAAACATTCCCACGAACGATTATCCTAGCATGTTTTGTTTTGTGGTATGGTACTGTTAGACACAGAACAAACGCTGTGGGACAGCTGCCTTTCCGTATATTCATAGCTTACAAAATGCTGCTTGGTCTAAGCAGCGCGGTGCGTAGAAAAATAAAAATCGCGCACGTACAAAAATAAAAAGCGCGCGCCTGAGCAATACGAAAAGCCGATCGGCGCAGCCGGGGGGAGGCGTGCCAGCAAGGCGTTCAAAATACGTGCGCCCAAAACCGAAACCGGAAGTGATGTAAGTGATCGACACCGACCGCTTGGCACGCTGCAGTCAATTCGGCCGCTGGGCCCTATGGGAGTGTCCCCTCTTGTTGAATTTCTTTCTCTATGTTATGACCATCGATGAGCACGTCTAGATCGGTAGACCGGCGTCTGGCGTTGCGGTTAATTCGTGGCGTCGGATCACGGCTGCGTCGGCTTGCTCTGCTGCTGCTACTTTGCGTCGGAAGGTCTTCTTTCTGCGGCGAAGTGCTGTCAAGGCTGCTGCTAGGCGGCATGCTGATATATTGTCGTGATGATTACGAATAGTCGTCGTCGTCGGCGGCGGAGGATCTTCGGCATTGCGTCGTACAGCAACCGCACCTCCATCGGCTGCTGCCTTTAGTTTCCCGGGTAAGGGCTCGGAGATCGGCCCCGGGTGGGACCGGTGTACTGACGGCGATGCGGCGAGATGTAGCGGCATGGTGACGGCGAGCGTGAGGGTCGTCGTGGTTGCCACTGGGCTCCGGCGAGGTAGTCGGCGATGTCACGTGGTCGCTCGCCAAGCTGTGGACGCGGCGCGTTGACGGCGAACCCTCGTAGGCCCATCTCGCGGTATGGGCATCGGCGGTAGACATGGCCGGCTTCCCCGCAGTGATAGCAGAGCGGGCGGTGGTCGGGGGCGCGCCAAATGTCTGTCTTTCTTGGGTAGCTACGCTGGGCGACGGGCGGGCGTGCTGGCGGCGGCGGCGGCGGTGGACAACAGAACTGCGGCGTTACGGCGCCCTGGCGCGAGCGTGAAGGGGGGCCTTGACGACGGGCAACGGCGGCGTAGGTCAGCGCTTCCGGCTGAGGTTGTGGCGATTGCGGCTGCACATCGGGATCTCCAAGTGAGCGCTGAACTTCTTCTTTGACGACCTCGGCGATAGATGCCACTTGAGCCTGCGACGCGGGAAAGAGCTTCTGCAGCTCCTCGCGAACGACTGCTCTGATGGTCTCGCGCAGGTCGCCGGCGCCTAGTGCTTGAGCATCGGCGTAGTTGGTCAGGGCACGGCGGTTGTATTGCTTGGCGCGCATTTCAAGCGTCTTCTCGATCGTTGTGGCCTCGGAAAGAAATTCGGCGACACTCTTGGGCGGGTTGCGCATCAATCCGGCGAATATTTGCTCTTTGACACCCCGCATCAAGAACCGAACTTTCTTTTCCTCAGACATATCGGGGTCGGCGTAGCGGAAGAGGCGAGTCATCTACTCCGTGAAGATCGCGATGTTCTCGTTCGGTAATTGCACTCTGGTTTCTAATAAAACTTCGGCCCTTTCTTTTCGCACGACATTCGTGAAGGTCCTCACGAAGTTCTCACGAAAAAGGTCCCACGTCACCAGGGTGGTCTCTCTGTTCTCAAACCAGGTCCGAGCAGCATCATCCAATGAAAAATAAACATGGCGCAGCTTGTCGTCGTCGCTCCATTTGTTGAACGTCGCGGTCCTCTCGTATGTCTCTAGCCAGGTTTCAGGGTCTTCAGCCGATGATCCACGAAAAGTCGGTGGCTCCCGAGGTTGCTGCAGCAGGATGGGGGACGCTGGTGCTGCCATTCTGGTCGTTGACTTGGCCTTGATTGCGGTGCTCTTTTCGGGAAGAAGTGCAAACTCCGGCCCAAGTCCTTGCTGCCTACAGCTAGCTCGCTGGTCCTCGGCGACGTTGGTCTCGTCCTCCGGTTTCGGGCTTGGGTCGCGGCTTTGCGGGGGCGTTCACTGCATGAACGCACTAGCACCTCCACCAGATGTCACGTAGTAGTGACGCTGAAGGAAACAGTCGTAAAACTGTGTATGACGAAACTGATTCTTTATTGGGCGAACCTGTGCCCACAAAAGCAAGCTACACTCAAAGCACAACGAAAGCGGCGAACACAGTCGGCGGTCGTCGAAAATCTGATCAGCGGCAAAACGCGTCGGCTTTTATACCTGAGTCATCGAAGTTTCCAGAATAATCCCTGGTACGCGCGTGTCTTCCAGAAAGTTCTAGACAATTCGCGTCGCTCGTACAATCAGATAACATAAGCGTCGGTGAAAACAGGCAACGGAAAGAAGCATCGATAACGTTCTAGAAACTTCCGATACAGGCGCGTCCTGCGCCGAGCGATAACGTTTAACATTTGTTAGCCGGTGGAAAGCGGCCATCGGTGAAAGATAAACATGTATACGTGTCAATATTGTGAAGCTGGTGAATCCGTGCTACACACGTTTTTATTGTACCTTCCTATTACATAACCACATAAAGCCAACAGACAACGAAGCCAAATAAAGCATCGGGGAAATTAAGTGTAGTTGAAATTGGAATGTAGAAAATAATGAAGAAAAGGGAAATGAAAGTGGACGAAAAGATAACGTGTCGCCGGCGGGAGCTATTACAGTAATTTGCTATTCAGTTCACTATATACAACATCTGAAAGTTCTTAGAGAGCATCGGGTTTTTAGGCATTTCCGTTACCAAAAGTGGCGTACCAACCTAACCATTTCACTACTTTTCCGACCCACAAAAATTTTCCTATAGAGTATTCAGATCAATTGCCTTATAATGATGTTCAAGGGAGAGCCAAATTTACTTCTTTTGTATCCCTTACTTTCTTATATCAATTAATGCCCTATACTGCACTATACTCCCAGTGGGAAGCACAATTTTAAACATGCATAGAGAAAGACGGCTTTGAAGCCTCCGGAACCGTTTCAGCGCAATGTATGCGGAAAACAGTAAACGAATCGTCGACGTGCGCAACACACGACTTCTTAGCACCTGACGTGACGGCCATTCCGATAGCTGTCTTCTGTTCAAAAATGATGGTCTTTAGTTCACGATTTCCACTTGGCTCATCCCCCGCATCCTTTGAATCGGCGGTGCTGATGACAGAGGGCGCAGTGGTTGACCTCCACGTGACCCAGAATACGACTCGCCGACTACGAAGCCAGTCCAGGCTGATCCGCCACTCCCACGTGGCTCCGCTTTGTGAGTGAGAAGGCAATCAACCTCGCTGCGTCGGCTTGGCTCAGCCGACTCAAGGTTGCACCTAAATATACAGGTTGCACCTAATAGACACGCACCTAAATATTCCGCTGCATGGAGCATTGTGCTCAAAACATCGGATAATAGATCGCTTGCTCACTCTTACGGATTTCTAGGCCGATTTCAAGGCAGTGAGAAGTCGCAAATGCCCACAGTTGCCAGACCTTTATTGATTGCTGATGACTGTCTGGTACTCCTGAGCGACAGCTCGCGCGCAGATGTACACCCCTCCAATCTTCCATCAAACACACTGCCAGACCTCTTGCCCCAAGTATTACACTTGCAATAGACTTAATGCCAGCATATTCATAAGTTGGGACTCTGGATATAACCCCCCGAAAAGACCATATGACTTACCAGACAAGTACGTTTTGAATTCATTTACTTTCACAACTCCACAATCCCTTGAGGAATACAGGAACGAGTATTCACCTGAGGGCGCACCTAAGTACAGAAGAGCGACGTGGAAATAAAAAATTTTGGATACTAACATTTTTAAAAGTCTAATTACAATCAAGAGGAAGTGCCAAACATTTATTACGAAGGCATTTTCTGAAATAATCAGTTGTTCAAATGTAGTTTATCCAGATAATTGCTGAAATGAGATATCTGCTAATTTATCTGCCACTTTTGTCATTTATGCGTTTCAAAGCTTGATTAACGAAAATTTAAGCTGAATCAAAACAAGGCAGAAAAAGTGTATACTTATCCAAATTACCGTGTAAGAAGTTCTCCGTCAAAACAAAGCATCCCCGATAGGAGAATATCTCGTTTTTTTTTTTGTATTCTCTCTTTTTGTCCAAGCTAGCTTCTTTGTACTAGTTGCTGGTATGCTTCGCGAGGTGGTCGCGGACTACCGTAAATAGAACAGAGTGCTACGGAATGTAATTTGGGAGCGTAATGTAACGAATCAGAAGACACAGGAAAACAAAAACAATAAAAAATCAAGAACTGGCACTTTGCAGTGACCGATTTCCTTAACTCAGCTACTGCGAAGATGGATTATTGCACGCATGTGCGGCCTTTCCCAGCAGGCTTGTTGCTGAGTTCTTTCCGTATTTTTCGCCTGCGTTTCACTGCGTACGGAAGGTCGGCAGGTCAGGCGTCCTACCATATGCAAAAGAACAATACGGTGTGCAAGGATGCAACAGTGACACCCACCCAGCTGCCGTTCCGCTTCACCACCTTCTCTATTAGCATGACGTCGATGATGATGATGATGACTCTGGTGGTTGTGGTGGTGGTGATTATTTAATGGCATCTTCTTTGAAACGGGGTGGTGACAAATAGTCACTAGCCGGCTCGATTTGTTCAGGTAAGCGATACGTGTTTTTTCTCTAGCATTTTACAGCGAAGCTGTAAACGGCTCACTCTTCGATGGTCGTGTCCGGATCTAGAAAAAAACTCTCATTGGCCGTATGTTGTATGTGAGAGTGAAAGCGGGCGAGGGACACGCGCTTTCACGGACAGCGAACGCACGGCGGAGGGCAAACGCGACTTCTTCCATCGCGCGAAAGCAGGGGGGGGGGGGGAGGGAAGCGACGTTTAGCTGCCGCACCAAATGCGTATCTTGCTACCGGGCGCAAGGGGAACTGGCGACTCAATCCTCCACGCGGAAGGAGGACAGCGGGAAGGCAGCGCGGGAGGGAGGGGTGGCGGCTTCTACTCTGCGAGCAACTTGTACTTTACGCGGCGCCGGGCGATCGCGCGCACCGTATCTTGAAAGCGATCTGAAACACGGCTCCTACCTTTGCACGCGCTGTGCTTTCACCACTCAGTTTCCGTTGAAACGATAGACCACATGAACCTTCGCTCACTGCTGCTGGCGCGCTTACTCACGCCAGCGTTTTGACAGCGGTTGTGTGCGGTCCCACAAACAACGCGCAGAACTGTTGTCGACGAAGCGCCGTTTTGTCCGCGTTCGCACCGAACGCGCGCGGCATTGGTGACGTGTTTATGAAGAGCCTGCCAACCTTGGCCGTACACCCTATGGGGGTGCACCGTAGCGACCATAAGGCCATGGTCCCTGTGGTCATTAAATAAATGAAAACCACAGGATCATATATATTTCTCATTCTTTATTAACTCAAATGCCCAATTACATCATCACATCCTAATAGTCATAATTGTAAATACATAATTCCCATTTAGTACAGCTTCGCTGGTCTTCCATCTCCACCCCAGTGGAAGGGCTGGCAGTTTTAGATGCGAAGCAGCTTATGGTCGGTGCTATGTCACTCCCCCCCTCCCTCACTCCCTCCATCCACCGTGCGGCGTCCACACCCCTACTGCGCATGCGCATCCTCCTCCCCCTCCTCTCCTCTCCTTGTCTCATCTCTCCTCTCGGCATTCATCCTCTCCTCTCCGGATTGCGCAACGAATGACAACACCTGCGGCTCCGCGCGCGATATTGCGAAGCAGCTTAGGTTAGAGACGCGACGGTAGGCGCCCCAGAGGCACCGGCAACAGTCACCAACGCCGCGCTTGTTCGGTGCAAACGCGGGCAAAACGCTGACGGCGTCGACAACAGTTCTGCGCGTTGCTGGTGCTGCTGCATGTCCAAGTTTATATAGCTGATAAAACTACCTTGAGTCGACTCCATGGCTGCTTCGCATACTACTCAGGGTTCACCTACGGGACAATGGTGTAATTTTTAGATGCGAAGCATCTTATGCTCGGGGCTATGTCCCTCCCTCCCTTTTTTTCAACAATACTCTAAACGTCTCTTGCTTATCTCGACTACTGACCGGTTGATGCTTCTGTCCACTTTAAACTGAAACGCTTCTGAAAAGTGTATGTTACCTACGGTTGTCACTGGGTGAATCCCTTCGCATTCCATGAGGATGTGCTGAGTGGACACATGCCTCATCTAGTTCCTAATATTTGCTCCGGTATGTTTTTGGGGGCGAAGCTCCTTATAGTCGAGCCTTGTCCCTCGTCGCGCCATCGTAGCCACGCTAGTACTCGCCGCTGCCGCTGGAGGCACAGCTGTGCTCTCTTTCTCTCTCGTTCCCGACGCGCGCGCTCTCTCTCTCTCGTCCGTAGCTAGGGGCGCTGCAGTGCACAGGGGCTATTTAAGCGCTGTATATACTGTAGGCATCTACAGTATATATATATATATATATATATATATATATATATATATATATATATATATATATATATATATATATATATATATTGTTACGAGGCATTGCGCATGAGCCTGCCATTAAAGGACCGCTGTGCTACGCGAAGAGGAAGAAGGCGGGACATGCCGTGTGAGATGTTGTCAGCCCTTATCTGGTAGCAGCCGCCTGTAACTATTGTCTTTCCCGTGTACTTCTGAATCCCCGTGACAATTTGGTGGATGTGCGGGGTACCAGAAGAAGTGCTGTACAACGGAGCTCCGCAGTGGTCGTCCAGTCGGGGTCATCATTATGACAGACGAGACCATGACAGCATCACCTGCGCCGGCCAGTACGACGCCTGAACCAGCGCCGATCACACCGTCAACGATCGTTGTTACGCATCCTAAAGACCCGGGAACGTTCTGCGGTACGGATGAAGTTGACGTCGAAGATTGGATTGGCAATTATGAACGCATCAGTGAGGTAAATCGTTGGGACCCGACGATGATGCTGGCGAACGTGATGTTTTACCTCAAAGGAACGGCAAAGGTGTGGTTCGACAACCATGAGGCTGAGATTGGAAGTTGGGACACTTTCAAAACAAAACTTAGTGCCATGTTTGGGAAGCCCATGGGTCGAAAGGTGGCCGCAGCGCAAGAGCTATCCATCCGCGCTCAGACGTCCACTGAATCATACATATCCTACATTCAGGACGTCTTGGCTCTTTGCCGTAAAGTGGACATGGACATGACGGAGTCTCACAAGGTTGGTCACGTACTAAATGGAATCGCAGGTGATGCGTTCAACCTATTACTGTGCCGAAATTGTGCGACCGTCGACGCAATTATTCAAGAATGCAGGCGTTTTGAGCAGGCCAAAAGTCGGCGTATTGCGAGGTCATTCGCTCGGCTACCGAACACCGCCCCGACGTCATCATGCGAAAACGGACAGGCCTCTCGTCTGCAGTCATCGCCGCCATTGGAAATCACACGAATCGTCCACCGTGAAATCGAAGCAATTGCTCCTGCTCTCCCCAACAACGGCGACAGCGATTTTCACGTGCCAGCCGTTTCCCTGGTCCAGTCCATTGTGCGGGAGGAACTCGGCAACTTGGGTTTCGCCGTTTGCACCGTTTCTCAGTCTCGGACAACTGACTTTCGCCCTAGGTCGCCGCCTCGCCCGAGATCACCGCCCCAGGAACAACGGTTTTATCCGCGCTCTCGTAATCCGGTTGAATGACGGACGGCAGATGACCGGCCGATTTGCTTCCACTGCCGCCATATCGGACACGTTGCGCGCCATTGCAACAGCCGTTGGGTGTCGCCGTTAAACCGCGATGACACTGCTAGCCGCACCGACAACTACCGCCGTTTTCAGTCCGCTAAGCCATACCAACCATACAACACTGATAGCTACCGCCGCTTCCAGCCTTTTGAGCCGTACAACGTCGATGTCACCCCTACGGCGCACAGCCGTTCCCCGTCGCCCCGACGTCACCAGTCCCGTTCGCCACCAGCGCGTCGGCCGTTGTCTCCTTCGCCTCTACGACGACGTCCGACATCGCCGCTCAACCTTCAAGAAACTAAGGGATGCAGCTCTTAGAGGTGACGCTGCATCTTCGACTTCCACCTCAAATCCTCTCCTCGTATTGCCGACGCGACGAAACTTGATCGATGTTGACGTTGACGGCTTAACTGTTCCCGCACTCGTCGATACTGGGGCACAAATATCGGTGATGAGTAATCAGCTTCGTCGCCGCCTCAAGAAAGTACTCAACCCCGCCGCTACTGGTATTATTCGCGTCACTGATGGAAGAAGTCCCGCAGTCATCGGAATGTGCCCAGCTCGCATCACCATCGCCGGTCACCATATATCTGTTTTGTTTACTGTTCTCGAGCAATGCCCCAACGACGTCATTCTCGGACTCGATTTCTTGTCGGCCCATGCCGCTCTCATTGACTGTGCAAGCGGCGTCCTTCAACTTGAACTTCCTCAACTGGCAGATGTTCCAGATTTACCGTCACACCGCTTATGCTCTGTGGATTATGTTCGGTTGTCACCGCAAGCCGCCACGTGTGTTGCTTTGACGACGGCATCACCAGTTCCAGACGGCGACTACATAGTGTCTCCGCTAGTTGAAGTACTGTTGACCAAAAATATTGCTGTGCCGCACACCCTTGTGACTGTTGTCGACAACCATGTCCAGCTCCCGCTTCTCAACTTCAGCAACTCGACCCAAGCTCTCCCGCAAGGCATCTCAGTGACCTACGTGTCTGCGCTTGATGAATGCGATGTCGCGGCACTAGACGCCGACACTTGTTCGTCCTTTCTCGCAAGCGGTCCGCCAAGTCCACTCCCCGACGAAATTACCACGATGATTGCCCCTGATCTTCCGACTTGTCAAGCTGCGGAACTTCACCACCTCCTAACGACCTATAGGGATATCTTCGACTTCTATGACCGCCCTCTCGGTCAAACCTCTCTCGTAAGTCATCGAATACATACTGGAGATGCTATTCCTATCAGACGGCGCCCCTATCGTGTGTCCCATTCCGAACGCCAACGAGAAGTCGACACGATGCCATCCAAAGACGTCATAGAGGCTTCCTCAAGTCCGTGGGCGTCACCTGTCGTCTTGGTCAAAAAGAAGGATGGCAGCTGGATATTTTGCGTCGACTATCGGGCCCTAAACAAAATAACGCGCAAAGACGTATATCCGCTGCCACGGATCGATGACGCCCTGGACTGTCTTCACGGTGCGAAGTACTTCTCATCCATAGACCTGCGCTCGGGCTACTGGCAGATTTCAGTTGATGACTTGTATCGAGAAAAAACTGCCTTTATCACACCGGACGGCCTCTATCAGTTCATTGTTATGCCCTTTGGACTTTGTAACGCCCCTGCAACGTTCGAACGCATGATGGACTCTCTCCTTCGTGGCTATAAATGGTCTATATGTCTCTGCTACCTAGACGACGTCATTGTGTTTTCTCCAACGTTTGAAAGTCACCTTACTCGTTTGGCGACCATTCTAGCTGTCTTTCGTCGAGCAGGACTCCAACTAAACTCCAAAAAGTGTAATTTTGGCAGACAACAAATCACTGTGCTTGGTCATCTTGTAAGTGTTACAGGTGTCCAACCTGACCCTGCCAAGATTAGCGCTGTCAAGAACTTCCCTGTGCCCTCGTCTACTAAAGCTGTACGGAGTTTTGTTGGACTATGCTCGTACTTCCGCCGTTTTATACGCAATTTCGCCATCATAGCCTGACCCCTTACCCACCTTCTCAAGAAGGACGTGCCCTTCTCGTGGGGCCCCGACCAAGCGACCGCATTCACGGCGCTCACCAACTTACTCACTTCACCGCCTATATTGGCTCACTTTGACCCATCCGCGCCTACTGAGGTTCGCACAGATGCTAGTGGGCATGGAATCGGCGCCGTCCTCGCTCAGCACTAGCTTGGCCACACACGTGTCATTGCATACGCCAGCCGCCTGCTCTCCACATCTGAACGGAATTATTCGATCACAGAGCGCGCGTGCGCGGCTGTCGCAATATTTCGCCCGTATTTGTACGGCCGCGCATTCTCGGTTCTTACCGACCACCACGCCCTTTGTTGGCTGTCCTCGCTCAAGGACCCAACTGGTCGCCTCGGTCGCTGGGCTCTGAGGCTAGAGGAATATACCTTTGAGGTAATTTATAAATCGGGCAGGCTACATCACGATGCCGATTGTCTTTCGGCAAGCGTCGACTTTCGCGCTAGCGTCGACCCTGCTAACGTCGCTGACCACGAGCAAGCTTCCTGGGTACTGGCCATCCCTGATTTACGCGACATCGGCACCGAACAACGTCAGGATGCAGCCCTAAAGCTCAACATTCAGCGACTCTCATCTGCACGTTCCGACCCGGTTCTACGCCAGTATGTCCTACGTGATGACGTCCTTTACCGTCGCAACATGAAACCTGACGGGCCAGAATTCTTGCTAGTTATTCCCCGACACCTGCGCACCACCATTCTTCAACATCTGCATGATGCTCCAACTGCCGGACACCTCGGCGTTTCACGCACCTACGACCGCGTGCGACAGCGGTTCTTTTGGCCTGGCTTGTATCGTTCGGTGCGCCGATACGTTGCCGCCTGCGAGCGCTGTCAGCGCCGCAAACGTCCTGCTCTACTTCAGGCTGGCCTGCTTCAACCTGTCGACATTCCACCGGAGCCCTTCTTCCGCATCGGCCTTGACTTGCTCGGACCTTTCCCTACGTCCGTATCCGGCAACAAATGGACTGCCGTCGCAACTGACTACGCGATCAGATATGCCATCACGCGCGCCATGCTGCGCTACCGACGTTGCCGACTTTTTGCTCAATGACGTCATTCTTCGACACGGGGCTCCGCGTCAGCTTCTTACGGATCGTGGCCGCTATTTCCTTGCGAAGGTAATTGACGAAATTCTACGTAGCTGCTCTACTGAACATCGCGTTACGACAGCCTACCATCCACAGACCAACGGTCTTACCGAGCGGCTCAACCGAACTCTCACGGATATGCTGTCCATGTACGTCTCTACTGATCACCGTGATTGGGACGCCGCCCTACCCTACGTTACTTTTGCCTACAACTCGTCCCGACATGACACTGCCGGCTATTCGCCGTTCTTTCTCCTGTACGGCCGCAACCCTACGTTGCCCTTCGAGACGCTCCTTCCTGCTGATCCATCCCTACCAACCGCATATGCTCAGGGCGTCCTATCTCGAGCCAGAATGGCTCGCCAGGTTGCTCACAGTAGGCTATGTGCGTCGCAGGCCTCCCAAAAAGAGCGCTATGATAGCCGGCACCGCGAAGTGGAGTACCCTTCTGAATCTCTGGTCCTA
This sequence comes from Dermacentor silvarum, assembly GCF_013339745.2. Classification (NCBI taxonomy): domain Eukaryota; kingdom Metazoa; phylum Arthropoda; class Arachnida; order Ixodida; family Ixodidae; genus Dermacentor; species Dermacentor silvarum. The sequence goes on from NC_051154.1 coordinate 402,263,236, forward strand.
CTCTGGCCGCTGTCTCGACGCCAAGGCCTGTGCGAGAAGCTCCTCCCTCGCTACACAGGACCCTACAAAGTTCTCCGCAAGCTCAACGACGTTGACTACCTCATCACTCCGCTCCAACATCGCCCGTCTTCTTTTACGTCTGCTGCTGATGTTGTCCATGTGTCGCGGCTAAAACCCTACTACACCAGCAGTGCTGACTAATTTTGGAAGGCGCCGTGACGGCGCTCAGTCTGCCGGGGGTGATGTTACGAGGCATTGCGTATGAGCCTGCCATTAAAGGACCGCTGTGCTACGCGAAGAGCAAGAAGACGGGACATGCCGCGTGAGATGCTGTCAGCCATTCTCTGGTAGCAGCAGCCTGTAAATATTGTCTCTCCCGTGTACTTCTGAATCCCCATGACAATATAGTATATGTCCGCCTCCATCCTCCGGAAGCCGGAAGGCAGAACCGGAAGCGGGCTTCCGGTGTTTTGCCCGAGTGATCCCCCGGCCAGTGCTTCGCCCACTCATCATCATTCACTTCGTGGATATGCGGTGTTTTTTTGTTGTTGTTTTTTTGTCCTTGGGCAACGGGCTCGAGCCTCAAATAGCAAGGCACTGACTGTTCTTTTTGTATATCGTACACATTTTCCCTTCTAATTTCATTCTTCCCATTCTTGTAAATCTCCATGGTCATTTTTTGTTTCCATTCTTTGCATCCAATTCACTGTCTCTATTTCTCTCACTTTCTTTCTGATAAGCCCTTTCTCTATTTGCAGTTTCAATTAACCTGTACTTGATTGCCATCTTTCTTGGCCTCTTCCTCCATTCTGTGTCCACGCTTTTCAGATACAGACACTTGTGCATTTTAGCTGATAATCTATTTTCATCCATGTTCCTGAATCTTTCTTAAAAAATTACACCATCTTCCCGTAGGGGAACCCTGAGTAGTATGCGAAGCAGCCATGGGGTCGACTCAAGGTAGTTTTATCAGCTGTATAAACTTGGGCATGCAGCAGCACCAGCAACGCGCAGAACTGTTGTCGACGCCGTCGGCGTTTTGCCCGCGTTCGCACCGAACGCGCGCGGCGTTGGTGACTGTTGCCGGTGCCTCTGGGGCGCCTACCGTCGCGCCTCTAACCTAAGCTGCTTCGCATTATCGCGAGCGGAGCCGCAGGTGCTGCCATTCGTTGCGCAATCTGGAGAGGAGAGGAGCGTCGGAGAGGAGGAATGCCGAGAGAGGAGATGAGACAAGGAGAGGAGGGGGAGGAGGGAGGAGAGGAGATGAGACAAGGAGAGGAGGGGAAGGAGGATGCGCATGCGCAGTAGGGGTGTGGACGCCGCACGGCGGATGGAGGGAGGGAGGGAGTGACATAGCCCCGACCATTGGCTGCTTCGCATCTAAAAACAATTTTGATCTATGCTTCTCGGACTTCAAAAGAGGCCCAACCCATGTCCACCTGCACTGCCCCATTTGTGGTTTTACCATGGGCTCCCAAAGCCAACCGGCCGACCGTTCTTTGGTTAACTTCCAATTCCGACAAGGTATCCGATTTTAACCATATAAAGAAAATTGCGAACCCTTACTCCTTTCCAGATCCCACGCGTCGCCTCATACTTATTTTGGCCCCACAGTGCTCTGGGTTTTGAAGCGTCATTTGAGTGGAATTTACAGTTGCGAATACGAGACTCGCATGAAGCAAGTGCTTGCATGGCTCAGTGGTAAAGTATCCGACTCCCACGCAGCGGGCCTGGGAGACTCGCATGAAATCAGCAACCCTGTGCTGCAGTCCGGTCACACCGGTTTACGGCCATCATTGGGAGGGATAGACATGGGTGTCAGAGACTCCGTGAACGAGGAGCAGACGCCGGACTAAATTCCAAAGCCGACTTATCAGCTTCCGAAAATAATCCCACAAAAGCAAGGACAATTAAGAATGATCAGCTTCCGAAAATAATCCCACAAAAGCAAGGACAATTAAGAATGGGCCCTCTGGTGCGCCAGCTAACACCGGTTGCTGTCCAAAGACCGAGTCAGAGTCCAGAGTTGTCAAAACGCAACAAAATATATCCTTCACACAAGGCAGTTACACACACACTTGCACACTTAGGCTAGACACAACACAAGTCAGATGGGTATTCACAAAACACAGGAAAATGATTAACGACAAGCACTAAGACTCCAACACGTAAAATACAAAATGAAAAGGAACACTAAGTGTCCGTCGTATTCACCCGTGTTGGTCTTGTCAGACGATCTCAGCGTAGCTCGGGGCAAATCTCCAAGAAGAAACTTCTTCCGGAAATGCAGACGCTCGATGAACTCATCGACTAGCTTGCCGGGGAATCCCCTTCTTCCGCAGACGCTCGGTCTTCACGTTACATCACTTCACCGGTGCGGACTGCATTCCACTCATGATTCTCGCACGGCGGTTATATAGCTTCCACAGGCGTTCTAGAACTTTCCTATCGGAGTTGTGATCTCGTAGCATGGCCAATGCCTGGGAAGCTTCTATTCTTTTCTCGTACCTTCGACCGCCGACATCGGAGTGTTGTCGAGGGAAGGGGGGGGGTGATGACTCATGCTGTTGGCGCACGCTCACGCTGTAGTTATTTCTCTCAACTCGCCGGGTGCGAACGTGTCTCGGCGCGCGCGTGTGCTCTCTCTCTCTCCGGTTAACGTCGCTTCGTCGATGCTCTTCTAGACGTCTAGGCGCCGTTGTTCGCGTTGCTGTTTGAGGCGTGTGCACTCTCCCCCTCTGTTGAAGTTGCCGCGGGGCCGGCATGTTCTTCCGCTTGCTTGCGTGTCACGTGGCGCGCGCTTGGATTACGCGCTCTTTTGTGACACTGCCCCCCACTTTAAGAATATTATGCAATAATATTCAAGAAAACACAAAAGAAGCGCGCACAAAAGTCCCACAATTCGCACATCACTTCACTCGCGATATATCAAATACAAACACAAGTCACACAGGCTCAATTGGACTACACTATAACACATCTCTCGCGTAACAATTACACTTGTACAACAAAACACATCTCGTGTAACACATCTCGTGTAACAACATTACACATCTCGTGTAACACATATCTCGCGTAACAAGGCAAACATGTGAAATATAACATGTGCAATAAGTATACAAACTATGACAGGGTTGTTTACAGAACACAAACACTATGTCCATGATACATAGATAAACACTCAGTGCACTCAATCAAAACGCTTTGCACGACAGATAATCGTCAACGGTTCTTAAATTTAAATTTCGTGTCCGTGGTTTTTCGATGGTAGTGTTTCACGTGGTTATGAGTCCCGGTCGGTTTGGTTTCGGAATCGGGCGTGGAAGGGAGCTGGAAAGGCCTTGTCGGAGTCTTCGCTCGAGCTCGGGTGACAGCTGCCGCGGTGTTCTCGTCAGCTGCTGATGGCTTTCCGCGTGGCTCTTCAATCGTCGATGGTTCGATCTTCGGTGATTCCTTCAAAGGTTTAGGGTCGTCGGGGCCTCGAACTCCCTCGACGTTTCCCATTATTAAATCATACAGTGGGTTGTCCATACAAAGAGCAGTGACATTCCCACTGTAGTAGGGGGTCTCGACCTCAATCCTGGCTTCGGGAAGCTTCCTAGCAGTACCATCGACCACGTAAACTAAACTGGTTTCGCCCGTGAGCTCACGGTCTTTGACCAAGTCCCTCCGTACGATGACTGTGCTGGTGCCGGTATCTCGTAACATCGTGACTTCTTTGTCTGCCATTTTTCTGGCAAGTACGGGTATTCCCTTATCGGGAAATTCAGGGCGTTGGGTCATCACAACATTAACGACCGGAATTGTTTTTCCGTTTCGGAGCTCTACAAAGTCGTCGTTTACGTTTTCTTGGTGTTTTGGCGGGACATACACACAGGATGCTTGGGGAGCTTCCGTCACTCCGTTGCGGTATGTATCAGCTTTGTGCCCTGTTCGCCCACATTTAAAACATTTGACATCATTCGGGTGCGTAAAATTGCTCCGACAATTGCTAGCATGCTGGCCCAATCGGTTACAGAGATAACACCTGGGAACAGGCTTCTGGGGGTTTCTCCTTTCATCGCATGTCGGTTTCTTTGCGTCCCCTGGTTCCTCTTTTATGACCGTGGAGAGATTGGTGCCTCCCTGTGCTTCCAAAAATTGGTCTCCCAGTTCCAACATATCTTGAAGCGATTTAGCTTTCCTTTCTTTCAGATAGAGTGGCAGGTTCGGGTGGCAACTGATGAGGTATTGCTCCTTGATCAGAAGCTCTCCAAGCGCACAGTGCTCTTGTGCAGTCTCTGAAAGTTCGGTCCACCTATCAAAATAGTGGCTGAGCCGCGCGGCAAATTGTGTGGCAGTCTCGCCATCGGCAGGCTTTCCGGTCCTAAACTTATCTCGGAAGCCTTCTACGGTGAACCTAAATCTCTTTCGTAGCGCGGCTTTCACCCTTCCATAATTAGAGGCATCGGTTGCCGTCAGCCTACCGTACACACTAAGTGCTTCGCCACTCAAACACGTGCTCAACGCAGTGGCCCATTGATCCTCTGGCCAATTCTGGCTTTTAGCAACTGTCTCAAATCTGTGCAAATAAGCATCCAAGTCATCTTTTCTTTCATCGAATGCCACAAGCAGCTTG